>NC_056746.1:971024588-971104588 GCF_019279795.1 Protopterus annectens
GCAGGTTCAATCCACTATCAATTCTCTGCATTGCCCTTTGGCTTATCTACTGCGCCCAGAGTATTCACAAAATGCCTGGCATCAGTAATTGCCTACTGCAGACTTCAAGGGATACAAATTTACCCTTATTTGGACTGCCTGATCCAAGCGGACAGCAAGCACATACTTCTGGAACATCTGGTTTATGTAACACGGTTAATGCATTCTCTGGGATACACAATCAACAAAGAGAAATCCAGGCTAACACCATCTCAGAAAATAACTTTCCTGGGTGCCAACTTGGACACAAACACCCAGATGGCCCATCTTACGCCAGAAAAACAGGGGCAACTAACTCAGTACTTCAAAATACTAGCAAAATGTACCAGGCTTACTGCAAGGAAAATCCTGCAGGCTCTGGGCTTCATGGCATCTTGCATTCTTTTAATCCCATGTGCAAAGTTGCATATGAGGAAACTTCAATGCTACCTAAAAAACCTATGGTCTCAACACAGCCACAGTTTGGAAACAATAATACCAATAATTCCATGTTTGCAAAAGGAATTTCTATGGTGGGCCCAAGCATGTCAAACAAACACAGGTCTCCCATTCTGCAAGCCTCAAGCAAGTCAAGTCATCACAACAGATGCCTCAGATTACGCCTGGGGGGCGCACATGACAGACAGGTACATTCAGGGCAAATGGTCCCAAAAGGAAAAGCACCTTCACATCAATCAAAAAGAAATGCTGGCAGTGATAAATGCAATTACAGCTTTCAAGGACCTCCTGCATCCAGGACAATTATTGATAAGAACAGACAACACCACAGTAATGTGGTACATAAACAAAGAGGAACACATTCATACCCCCTGTGCAGACTAGCCATGACACTTTGGTACTTGGCTCTGGAATGGCAAATCGAACTTCAAGCTCAGTACTTGCCAGGTTTGGAAAACACGCTGGCAGACAATCTAAGCAGAAATATGACAGATCCACACGAATGGAAGTTGCATCCTCAAGTGTTTACAAAGATAATCCAAGCGTGGGGGAGGCCAGACATAGATCTCTTTGCCTCCCACAGGAATCACCAATTGGAAAAGTTTTGTTCAAGAACCTTTCATCCAAAGGCCTGGAGAGTGGACGCCCTTTCATTCAGTTGGACAGCATGGACAGTTTACGCTTTCCCACTTCTACCCAAGGTGCTCTTGAAAGCAAGAACAGACAGACCGAAGATGATACTGATTGCTCCAGACTGGCCAAGGCAACACTGGTACCCACTCCTGAGGAGCCTAACCCATACTCCTCCCTGGTCCCTACCTCTAATGCCTCCTCTATTGACTCAGCAAAGCTACAAAACTCTTCACAGTCAGCTGAAAACACTCAATCTCGCTGCATGGAAAATTCCTTAACACCACAACAGACCCTACTCCCCAAAGAGGTGCAGGATATCATTTTGGAGGCCAGAAGACCATCTACTAGAAAGGCTTACTCCGCAAAATGGAAACGTTTTTGCTATTGGAATGAGAAAAAAGGCCAGGACCCTAGAAAACTGAATTTGTCTCAGGTATTACAGTATCTAAGCTGAGCTGCTGAACAGTGGACTTTCATTTTCCTCCATAAAAATCCATGCCTCAGCCATTTCTGCAGAATTCAACACAGATCCACCCTTATTCTCTCACCCACTCTTAAGACAGTTCCTCAGAGGGGCCAAGAATATAAGACCACCAAGGTAACAACCAATACCAGCCTGGGATCTTAATTACATTCTAGAAAAATTGACATTGCCTCCCTTTGAACCAGCTGCCTCAACAGATTTGCAATATTTGTCCTGGAAAACAGCTTTCCTTCTGGCCATTACCTCAGCTCGTAGGGTTTCGGAACTACAAGCCCTCATGGCTGTGCAGCCCTTTCTCATCTTCCATCAGGACAGGGTTTCCCTTCGAACCAACCCGTCATTTTTGCCTAAAGTGGTATCCAGGGTAGCTTTAAATCAAGCCATACACTTACCTACCTTTTACCCCAATCCTCAAAACAAAGGGGAAAGGCTGCTACACTCCTTAGACATCCATAGGCAGCTACATTATTATTTGGACAGAACAAAGCCCTTCAGGAAATCAGAACAGCTTTTTGTGTCCTATGCTGTAGGGGCTCAAGGGAAGCCAGTTACCAAACAGACAATTTCGAAATGGATAGGCCACTGCATACGGTTTTGTTATTCCTATCATGGAAAATCTGTCCCTACAGGCATCAGACCCCACTCCACCAGGGCCACAGCTACCTCTACAGCCTTCCTCAGAGGAGTTCCTACCAAAGACATTTTGGAGGCAGCCACTTGGAGTTCTGTACATACCTTCACAAAACACTACCACCTGCCTTTATATTCCAAAACTAGAGCAGGCTTTGCCACTGCTGTGTTGCAGGGCATTCTGGCTCATCCCAGTTCCACCTAGTGCCTACCACCCTGTGCATAGCGTTGGGATTCTACCCATCTGTGATTACTGCAGCTGTATGCACGATGAACATAGTACAGTTTTGTACCTACCACAAATGTAGATGTTCGAGTGCTAATACAGCTGCAGTACAGTTTTCCCTCCCTCCTTCCCCTCTTGGTAAAAGCCTAGGGCCTAACCCCTTTTCATACAACCTGACTGGGTTATCCTTCTATGGTATATTTGCTTGCAACTACTGATTTTTGATTATATTGCATGGCATGTATATAAATATAATTTATGTACTGCCTTCCTTCTGGGGGCACCTGACATCTGGGGCAAGAAAGACTGAAGAAAATGGCGTCGGCTGTGTCTTATATACCCCTGCCTCACTGACGTCAGGAGAGAGAGCGACAAAGTACAGTTTTGTACCTACCATAAATGTAGATGTCCGAACAGGATAGCATCTGCAGTCATAACAAATGGGTTGTCCTGTCGTCAGGCAGCCCTTCGGTCGGCCGGATTCCAAAGTCTGGGTCCGGCTTCGGCTGATGTCGCACTTCACCCGACGTCATCTCTACTGGTCTTCGGGTATAAAGGCATCAGCCGATGCCATTTTCCTCAGTGTTTCTTGCCCCAGATGCCAGTTGCCCACTTGGAAAGCTAAATTTTGGATAAATGCCAATGTTTCCAAAATAGTAGAAGGCAAACACAAAAAATAAGCATGTATGTACATATATACAAACCAATACACCATAACAGACTCCCCCCCAGCTAGCTATTAGGAGGGTAAATACCCTAGGAGTACCACAGAGGGGAAGGAGGGTGGGTAATCCTGACTGCAGATGCTATCCTGTTCGGACATCTACATTTATGGTAGGTACAAAACTGTACTATGTCCTTCAAGGATGCATCTGCAGTCATAACAAATGGGTAGAATACCATAGCCAAACTAGGGGAGGAGGAAGAAGAATTATGGTGTAGTTAGGATCCCTTGCAATACAGCAGTGGCAAACCCTGCTCGGGATCTAGAGTATAGAGGTAAATTATAATGCTTGGCAAATGTATGCACGGAGGTCCAAGTAGCGCCTCAATAATGTCCTTGGTTGCCACTCCTCGTAAGAAAGCTGTGGTAGTGGCTGTAGCCCTTGTAGAATGAGGTCTTATGTTCTGTGGAATTGGTTTTCCATGGTAGGAGTAACAGAATCTTATGCAATTTCCTATCCATTTGGAGATTGTCTGTTTGGAAATTGCTTTTCCTTCCCTTCCTGTTGCATAGGCTACTAAAAGCTGGTCAGTTTTTCTATTACCTTTGGTTCTGTCCAGGTAGTAGCGTAACTGTCTATGTACATCCAAGGTATGCAGCAGTCTTTCCCCCCTGTTCTGTGTATTGGGAAAGAAGGTAGGTAGGTGGATTGCCTGGTTTAAAGACACTCTGGATACCACTTTAGGCATAAATGTAGGATTAGTTCTCATGGACACTATCTTGATGGAAGATTAGGAAGGGTTGTACTGCCATTAAGGCCTGTAGTTCCGAAACCCTCCTTGCTGAAGTAATTGCCAGTAGGAAAGCAGTTTTCCATGATAGGTGTTGAAGATCTGCTGTTGCTGCTGGTTCAAATGGAGGGAGTGTCAATTTTTCTAGCACAAAGTTCAAGTCCCATGCTGGTAATGGTGGTTTCCTAGGAGGTTTTACATTCCTGATCCCTCTGAGGAACTGCCTGAGAAGAGGATGCGAAAAGACAGGTGGATCGAAGCTGTATTCTGCTGAAATAGCTGATGCATGTATCTTGATGGAGGAATAGGACAGGCCTGTATGTAGAAGGTCTGCCAAGTACTCCAGGATGTTAGCAATATCTATGTTCGACACATCTTTTCCTCTTTCAGTACTCCAAATGACAAACCTTTTCCATTTTCCTGCATAGTTCCTTCTTGTTGAAGGTCTGCGGGCTTCAAGGATAATGTCTTTAACACTTTGGGATAAGTCTGGGTTAGTTGCTGTTATGTGATGTTCCAGGCAGTCAGTTGCAAGGTTTTTAGGTTTGGGTGCATGATGTTGTAGTTGTTCTGAGTTAACATCAAAGACATCAGGGGTATTTGACCACATTCTCCCCTGAGACATGCTCCTCAGCAATGGATACCAGTGTTGTCTTGGCCAATTCGGAGCTATCAGAATTATCCTTGGACGTTCCTCTTTGATTTTCAGTAGTACCTTGTGCATCAAAGGAAGAGGTGGAAATGCATATGCTGTCAGGCCTTTCCAACTGAAGGATAGAGTCCACCTTCCATGCAAGTGGGTGGTATGTCCTTGTGCAGAATTTTTTGAGCTGGTGATTGAGTGGGGATGCGAATAGGTCTATTTGTGGCATTCCCCATTTCTTTGTGACGGCCTTGAAGATGTCCAGGTGTAGCATCCATTCGTGAGCATCCGAGGTGGTTCTGCTTAACATGTCTGCTAGGGTGTTTTCTTTTCCCGGCACAAATATTGCCTGTAACTGGATGTTGTAGCTCAGAGCCATATTCCAAAAGGTCCAGAGTCATCCTGCATAGGGGGTATGAATGAGTGCCTCCCTGTTTGTTGATGTACCACATGACTGTGGTGTAGTCTGTCCTTATCATTAAATGGCCTTCTTTGAGGAATGGTCTGAATTTCTGGATTGCTAGTTTTACTGCCAGCATTTCTTTTTGGTTTATGTGCAGGTGCAGCTGGTCTGGAGTCCACAATCCTTGTATGCATTTGTCCAACATGTGCCCCAGCCTAGGTCTGAGGCGTCCGTTGTGATGGTTTGGCTTGCTTGAAAGTTGTGGAATGGCAAGCCTGGGTTTGACTGGCATGCTTGAGCCCACCATAGGAACTCTTGTTTCAGGCATGGGATTATTGGAATTTCGGTTTCTAAGCTGTGCCTGTGTTGAGACCATAAATTCTTTAGGTACCACTGTAGCTTTCTCATATGCAGTCTGGCATGGGGTACCAGGATTATGCATGATGCCATGAAGCCCAAGGCCTGCAGTACTTTTCTTGCTGTTAGTTTGTTCTGCTTTGTTAATGCCAAGAAGTAAAGAGGGGGGAGTTCTTGTTTTTCTGCAGTTAGGAATGCCATTTGTTTTACTGTGTCCAATTCCGCACCCAAGAATGTTCTTGTCTGGGATGGTATCAGTCTTGACTTTTTTTAAATTGACTGTGTATCCCAGGGCTTGTAGTAAGCAAATGACTCTTTGTAAATCTGTTGTCAGCTTGCTTTTGTTGTCCGCTTGTAACAGGCAGTCGTCCAGGTATGGATAAATTTGGATTCCCTGTAGCCTGCAATGAGCGATTACTGATGCCAGGCATTTTGTGAATACTCTGGGCGCAGTAGATAAGCCAAAGGGCAATGCTGAGAATTGATAATGCTCTGATCCTGCAAGAAATCTGAGGTATCTTCTGCAATTTGGTCGTATGGGGACGTGCAGGTATGCCTCCTTGAGATCTAGAGTTACCAGCCCACACTCCTTGCCCAGCATGGGAAGAAGTTGCTGTAGGGTCAGCATTTTGAATTTTGGGACAATGATGAATGTGTTTAAGACGGACAGGTAGAGAATAGGTCTCCAACTTTTCTCTTTTCTTGGTACTAGGAAGAGTTTGGAGTAGAATCCTTTGCCCTGTTCTGTTATTGGTACTCTTTCCACAGCGCTCATCTTTGTTAATTGAGCTATCTGCTTTAGAGCTTCTGTTTTTTGATTTGGAGGTAGGTCTGGCATTCCTCTTTTTACTGGTAAGGTGTGGAAGTGGAACCTGTAGCCTTGGTCTATGGTTTGCAAAATCCACTTGTCTTTTGTGATATAGTGCCAATTTTTCGAAAATAAGGCTAACTTTCCACCTAAAGGTGCTGCTATTTGCTCCCTGGTAGGCGGTGTCAGAGCCAAGTCACTGTGATTGTCCTGTTGCAGTGGCAGTGGTTGTGTCTGTGCCTCGCTGGTTATTGCCTTGCCACTGGCGTCCTCTGTAGGCACCTCCTCTGGATTGATTTCTGCCTCTAGAGCGTCTATTCCTGCCTCTTTGAGATTTTGAGGAGTCTGGAAAGGACCAATTTTTGGCAGGCCAGTTCCTGCTAAACCTTGGGCTGAACCTGTAAGAAATCCTTAACTGTTTGTACAGATTTTGCCTTCTCTTCCATTTTCTTCATTACTTGCTGAGCAGGGGTACCAAATAGACTGGCCTTATCCATAGGAGCATCTAACAGCTTTGCTTTAACATGATCCGCAAGACCTGTTCTTTCAACCATGCATGCCTTCTTATCACTGTGCCAGTCATGGCTGATCTAAATGAAGCCTCCAGTGCATCATAGCCACATTTTAAGGAATGGTTACTAACCTGCTGAATGTTATTCACCATTTCTAAAACATATTTCTTATCTAAGGAGTCATCAGAGGACAGCCTCTTAGTTAACTGATCAAGCATAAACTCTTGGTATTGGATCATATGAAACTGACAGTTTAAAGCTCTAGCTGAGAGAGTAGCAGAGGTGTAAACTTTTTCCCCATCTCTAAGGACCTGGATTCCCTTTCAGAAGGGAGAGGGTTTTTGCTGAGGTCGAGGCTACTGCCTTAGGCCCCTGGGATATAGTCTCAGGATCTGCAAGTGGGGCCTTGTATAGGTGGTGATGAGTGTCTGGCACCCTGTAAAATCTATCTGGTTTGGCAGGGGCTGGAGGTAAAGTATCAGGAGCAGTGCAAACATCATTAAATGCATCATCCACAACAGGCAGAACTGGAGGTATAGCTAAGGGCCTATGTTGTGGTAAGTGCAGAAAGGTCCTAAGCCTTTTTCTTGAATCTGAGAAATCTTGTCCCTGCCATTGGAATTGTTCTCTCATGGCATGTAAGGTTTCCCCAAAGGAAAATTCCTCTGGTGGAGAGGCAGATGGAATGGATTCTTCCGCATTGGAATCTTCATAAGTAGAAAAAGGAGCTTCTGGCTGATCTGTAATGTCTGAGTCATCCGAAGAATCAGAGGATACTGGCTCGGGGGGCTCTGCTCTAGGTCTCTTTCCTGGAGGCTGAGAGGCCCTGTCTGGGTGAGATTGGGATCCCCTAATTAAGGATATTAAATCCTCTGCCAGAGTAAGCATTTGTGAACTAGAAGTGGGCCTGTGTGAGGGGGGCTTAGCAGGCACTGATTTAACAGTTTTGGCTGCTTTAGCCCTGGCAAAGGCCTTAATAGACATGGCTGCAGGAGGCCTAGCAGCACCACGTGCTGGGGTAGAGACATCCAAAGGGATGGTGTCTGATAATTCACTAGGAACCATAGTAGTAGGCAAAACTTCAGAGGCCGATTCAACTAAGGTAGCAGGAGCCTCAGTAGTAGTCATGGATTCGGCTGAAGATTGACCCGTTTTCTCGGTTTCGGCCGAAACCCGAGACACTCGCGGCTTGCTTAACCGTGGTTTCGGCCGAAACCGCGGACCGCGAGTGTCGGTCTTTTTCTTTGTGTTTAACAATTTGGGTAGTCGGAGGATCAGACGGCATAATGTACGCAAAATCTGAGCCGAAAAACTGTTCAGCAAACTCCGACCGACGCCTAAGCGTTCGTCGGTTGAAGGAAGCACAGGCTAAACAGGCTGCTACGTCGTGGTCTGGGCCTAAGCAAGGTAGGCAGTAAGAGTGGAAATCTTTATGAGGTATTTGTTTCCCACAAGTTAAACAGTTATTTACTTTTTCTGACATCGGCTGAGGCAAGAAAGAGTCCCCAATGGGGTACTTAGCTTTTAGAAGTCTTCGAAGTAGTATTCGGTAGTAGTAATCTCTGGATCTGACCGACCGGCACTTGCGAACAGCTTTCTGCTTCGGGCGCCACGCGGCAAGAAAGACTGAGGAAAATGGCGTCGGCTGATGCCTTTATACCCGAAGACCAGCAGAGATGACGTTGGGTGAAGTGCAACATCAGCCGAAGCCGGACCCAGACTTTGGAATCCGGCCGACCGAAGGGCTGCCTGATGACAGGACAACCCATTTGTTATGACTGCAGATGCATCCTTGAAGGACATCAACCAACGCCGGACATAGACTTTGGAATTCGGCCGACCGAGGACCCGCCTGACGGCAGAGAACCCACGTGTAGCCTGTTTTGGCGTGGTGTCGGTGGGAACCGCGGACCTCACGTGTCGGTCCTTGTCCTTGCGCTTTTTGGACAAAACGGTAGTCGGAGTCCCCGACGACATTTTATAATTAAAGGCTTTACCAAAAAAGTGTTGGGCAAACTCCGCCCGACGCTTAATAGTGCGTTTATTCAAAGTAGCGCAAAAGCGACAGCCCGAGACGTCGTGGTCTGGGCCTAAACAAGGTATGCAGAGGGAATGGAAATCCTTATGCGGTATTTGCTTCCCACAAGAAATACAATTGTTGACATCGGTCTGAGGCAAGAAAAGTTTCCCCAACGGGGTACTTAGCTTTAATGAAGACTTCGGTTTCCAAATTTTCGTAAACTCAGGAGCTGGCCGACCGGCACTTGCGAACTGCTTCTGCTTCGGGCACCGCATGGCAAAAAAGACTGAAGAAAATGGCGTTGGATGTGTCTTGTATACCCCTGCCTCACTGACGTCAGGAGAGAGAGCGACAACAACCGACGCCGGACCTAGACTTTGGAATTCGGCCGACCAAGGACCCGCCTGACGGCAGAGAACCCATCTGTGATTACTGCAGCTGTATGCACGATGAACATCACATCACCTGCAAAATCCCACAAGGTCTCAGGGAGGGACCTGCTAAGGTTATATATCAACAGGTGATATGCTAAGGTTATATATCAACAGGTGATATACAAGGAGTTCGGATTGATGATAATTGATTAAAACATAACATGATGAACTACCAGCTGCAGTTTGCTGAAATTATGATTCAGTTAAAAGGTTTCACTAAGGTATGTGGAGACACAACCCCATGGCCCCAGGAAACATGTACACCAAGTTGCTAGGACATCAAAGTTGGTTATTTTTAGTGGGGAAGCAGAGTGTTGTCAACATGAAGTGGACCATGAAAAGTACAGTTGTGTACTCTTCCCATAAATGTAGATGTTTGAGTGTGTTCACTGTTGCAGTCATGACTGTAGGGTTCTTCCTGCCAGCAGCAGCCCTGACGTCAATGCGCCAGGAAGTATAAAGACCTCAGCCGACGCCATTACCCCAGTTTTTCTTGCCCCAGATGTCAGGTGCCCAAAACCTCAGCAGCAAAAATACCTCATAACAGACAATACTCAAAGAAAAAACAAAAGACGGGGTAGGAGGGAAGGTAACTCCGACTGCAACAGTGAACACACTCGAACATCTACATTTATGTTAAGAGCACACAACTGTACTATGTCCTTCGTGGTTCACTGTTGCAGTCATGACTGTAGGGTTGAGTCCCAAAGCTAAGAAAGGGTGGCTGGAGGAGAAACAGAAGGAGTGGCCATAACACTTTGCAAAACCGCAGAAGCAAAACCGGCCATAGATTTAGAATAGAGAGGGAGGTTGTAATGCTTAGAAAAAGTATGCACAGAACTCAAGTAGCAGCCTCTAAAATATCCTTGGTAGGAACCCCACAAAGAAAGGCTGCTGAAGTAGCCATAGCCTGGGTAGAATAAGTCCTAATATTAACAGGAACTGGATTGCCATGAAAAGAGTAACAGAACTTGATGCAGTGGGCAATCCACTTAGAAATAGTTTGCTTAGTGATTGCTTTCCCTAGAACAGCAAGAGCATAAGTGACAATTGGTCAGATTTCCTGAATATCTTGGTCCTGTCCTGGTAAAAACGAAGCTGGCTGTGCACGTCCAAAGAGTGCAAAAGACTTTCTTCCTCACTTTGAGGATTAGGATAAAAAGTAGGCAAATGAATAGTCCATTTCAAGGCCACTGCCGAAATCACCTTAGGCATAAAGGTGGGATTAGTCCTTAGGGAAACCCTGTCCTGATGAAAAATAATGAAGTCATGAGTGCTTGCAATTCCAAAATTCTTCTAGCAGAAGTTATAGCTAAAAGGAAAGCAGTTTTCCAAGACAAAAATTTTAAATCCGTGGAAGCAGCAGGTTCAAAAGGAGACAAGGTTAATTTTTCCAAAACATAGTTAAGATCCCAAGTGGGAACAGGTGCTCTTATAGGGGGCTGAACATTCGTAGCCCCTCTAAGAAATTGTTTAAGTAATGGATGAGAAAAAAAAAAAAAAAAAAAAAATCGGAGGATCCGTATTGTAATGTGCAGAAATAGCAGAAGCATGAAGCTTGATAGATGAAAAAGATAGGCCCGTATGTAATAACTCTGCCAGATACTTTAAAATCAGAGGAATGTTCGAACAGTAGAATCACCACCTTGGACCGGATTCCAGGAGAAAAATCTTTTCCATTTACTTGCATAAGATTTCCTAGTGCTGGGCCGTCTAGCTTCAAGGATTACATCCATTACCTGTTTGGATAGAGTAGAGGTGTTTACAGACCCTGGATCCGCCAGGCAGCTAGATTCAGAGTTTTGACATGACTGTGCAGGATCTGGCCGTCCTGTTGAGACAGTAGATGAGGGATTTGATGCAGAATACAGGGAGGCTCCTGAACTAGGTTCATCAGAGTGGAATACCAGAATTGCCGAGGCCAACTGGGAACCAGTAAAATCATTTGTGGTCTATCCTGTTTTATCTTCAGAAGTACCCGAGGTAGAAGAGGAAAAGGAGGAAAAGCATATACTGAGAGGTGTTTCCAACTGAATGAGAGGGCATCCACTTGCCATGCTAGTTTGTGGTAGGTCCTGGTGCAGAATGTTGGAAGTTGATGATTCTGAGGGGATGCAAAAAGATCTATGTCCGGACATCCCCATGCCTGTACTATCATCCTGAATATCCAAACATCCTGCATCCATTCATGTGGATCCGAAAGTGTCCTTCTCAATGTTTCTGCCAGAGTGTTGTCTTTTCCTGGCAGGAATTGTGCCTGTAAGTGGACTCTGCAGGTCAGTGCAGTGTACCACAGAGCCATGGCTAACCTGCACAGGGGGTAAGAGTGAGAGCCCCCCTGCTTGTTTATGTACCACATCACTGTAGTGTTGTCTGTCTTTATCAACAATTGCCCTGGTAGAAGAAAGTCCCTGAAGGCTATCAGAGCATTCTGTACAGCGAGCATCTCCTTCAAATTTATGTGCAGGTGAATTTGCTCCTTTGTCCAAACACCATGAAGACATCTCCCGTGCATGTGGGCTCCTCAGGCATAATCTGAGGCATCCGTTGTCAGAACTTGGTTGGTTGGTGGAGGACAAAAATGCCTCCCCTTGTTCTAGAGACAGACTTCGGCCCACCAAAGAAACTCTTGCTGTAGACAAGGCAAAATCGTGATCACTTGTTTCCAAACTGTGGTAATGCTGAGACCACACACTCTTGAGGTACCACTGTAGTTTCCTCATGCAGTCTTGCATATGGTATTGGGAGAATGCAGGAAGCCATGCAACCTAAAGCCTGCAGAATCTTTCTTGCAGTCAGCTGTTTCATTGAAGCCAGGTGTTGGAAAGAAGCCAGTTGCACTTTTTTGTCTGGTGTCAGGAAGCCATCTGGGTTGTAGTACTCAGAAGAGCACCCAGGAAAGTAATCTGTTGTGTGGGCACCAGATTTGACTTCTTTAGATTCACTGCGAATCCGAGGTACTGTAGTCTTTGTCGTCCGCTTGAATAAGACAGTCATCCAGATAAGGGTATATTTGAATCCCCTTCTGTCTGCAAAACGCCATTACTGGTGCCAGGCACTTTGTAAAGACCCTGGGCGCAGTAGATAAGCCAAAGGGCAGCACAGAGAACTGGTAATGCTTCGAGCCCGCTTTGAATCTCAGATACCTTCTGCACTCTCGCCTTACAGGGATATACAGGTAAGCTTCCGCACTCTCGCCTTACAGGAATATACAGGTAAGCTTCCTTTAAGTCCAGAGTCACCATCCAAGCGTTCTTGCCCAACATAGGCAGCAGATGCTGCAGAGTGAGCATCTTGAATTTTGGCACATCTAGGAAGGTGTTTAGTATGGAAAGGTCCAGGATTGGTCTCCACGAATTTTCAGTCGAATAAAAACCATGTCCTATTTCTAAATTTGGTACCAATTCTATGGCCCTCATAGCGAAGAGGGACTGAACCTGCAGTTGTGCCTCTGCCCATTGATGATTCGGCAAATCTGGCCAACCGTTCGGTTTTGGCAAGGTGTGGAAATGAAATCTGTAACCTCTTGAGACTATGTCCAGAACCCATTTGTCCCGGGTTATGCGGCCCCAATTTTGATTTAAAAAATAAAAAAATAAAAAAAATAAATAAATCTTTCCTCCCAAACGTGCTTCCAGGAGAGGAGCCCCTGGAACCAGAAAGGAAGACCATTTCCGGTAGGGTTGAGATTTATCTTCACCACCTTTGGGAGAGGGGGCAGGCCACTGCCTATTCCTAAAAAGGGTTTGTGCCTGTCCCCTACCTCTGGAACACCTGAATCTGCTTCTCTGTGGCCTGTCCGAGCTCGGAAAGGACCAAGGTTTAGCTGGCCAGTGCCTGCTAAATCTAGGAGATTGCACCTGTAGAAAATCCTTAACAGTCTGCATAGATTTGGCTTTGTCCTCCATTTTCTTTAATACCTCTTCAGCTTTGGCCCCAAACAAAACATCGTGCTGCAAAGGGGCATCCAAAAGTTTGGCTTTAACCTGATCCGGCAAGCTTTGTTCCTTTAACCAAGCATGTCTTCTAATAACTGTGCCAGTTGTCGCAGCCCTACAAGAAGCTTCCAAAGAATCAAAACCACAATGCAGGGTATGTTTACCCACTTGTTCAAGAACATGCAATAAATCCTGTAACTCCTTGTCATCCGCACCTATAGAAACAGCTGACATCTTTTGTTTAAATACAGACAAAAGGTATTGCTGATACTTTAGCATATGAAATTGACAGTTCAAAGCTCTAATAGACAATGTAGCAGAAGTATAAACTTTTTTACCCTATCTTTCCAAAGCCCTGGACTCTCGGTCAGAGGGAATAGGATGCTTAGCAGAGGCCGCCTTAACACCCTTAGAGCCCTGAGAAATTGATTCCGGATCAGGTGAAAGATTCTTAAAAACAAACTTGTGAGAATCTGGAACCCTATAATACCTATCTGGTTTGACCGGAGTAGGGGGAAAAGAATCGGGAGAGAGGGCAGCTTCTGAAAAACTCATCTACAATGTCCAATATAGGAGGAATAGCAAGAGGCTTATGCTGAGGGAGAAGAAGAAAATCCCTAAGCCTTTTCTTGGTTTCAGAGAATTCCTGCCCTTCTCAGTGAAAATGCTCCCTCATATCATGCAAAGTTTCACCAAAAGAATAATCCTCAGGAGGAGAGGCTGAAGGAAAGGAATCTTCAGCATCAGAATCCTCGTAAGGAGGAAAGGAACAATCGTGCTCAAGGGAAGAAGCAGAAGAAACAAATTTGGTCTGAAGAATCATAATCGGACTGTAATCTAGGCTTTTTGTCAGGAGGGGGATGAGAACCCCTGATCATACATAACAAATCTTCAGCCATCCTAAGCATCTGCATTTGTGGCCTAGGACCCTGATCAAAAGGCGTCTGTGCTTGCCATTTCTTTTTAGCTGGAGCCGTAGTCATTGTCTTAGAATGCAAAACTGAAACCATATTTACATGAAGCTGTGAAGGCCTGAAAACTCCCTCAGAAGCCGGTACCTGCCTACCGGCTCCGGACCCAACTGAGGGAGTAGTATCTGAAGGTCCATTCCCTGGCAATTCTGAAGGCCCCATCAGCTCCACACCGGAGTTGGTACAGGCAGTTGGTTCAAAAGAGGCGGACGACAGGGGCTGCAAAGGCGCCTCACTGATGACCGACGAACCAGCAACTGGCAATAACTGAGTAATACCCTCTGTTTTGGACCTTGGAGGCCTGTCTTTATCTTTGCGCCCCTTACACACATCAGAAGCCGAATCCGAAGATTAAACCGTTTACCAAAATAGAAGGCAACGTTGTACCTACGCCTAATAGTACGCTGATTAAATCTAGCACAAAACCCACAATTAGCAACGTCGTGGTCAGGCCCCAGGCAGGGAATACAATAAGAGTGAAAATCCCTATGGAGGTATTTGTTTCCCACAAGAAATACAATTATTAACTTTTTCTGACATCTGACTGGAGCAAGAAAAAGACCTCCCCAATGGGGTACTTATCTTAAAAAACGAAAAATCCTGGAAGTAAATCCAAAAACAGACAGGAGTAGGCCGACTGGCATCAGCGAACTGCTCAGGGCACCGCGCAGCAAGAAAGACTGGGGTAATGGTGTCGGCTGAGGTCTTTATACTTCCTGGCGCATTGACGTCAGGATAAAAGCGACCTCAGCTGATGCCCAATCCAGACTTTGGGATTCTGGCCGATCGAGGGCTGCTGCTGGCAGGAATGACTTGACTGCAACAGTGAACCACGAAGGACATCATGTATCCATCTCGTAAATAATAAAGGAGATCGATTCTCTCAGTCTTCAAATGCACGCTGTGTGACTAAGCACGTCACTTAACCAATAAGTCCAAAGAAGCTAAAATGAAAATAAAAGTTTCTGTGCCAAGCAAACTTATTTGGCTAAAAAATAAAATATTTTGAAAGTAATGTGCATTGTATTATAAAAGTCTAGCCAATGGAATCACAACAGTAAACTGGCAAAGGTGCTGCGGTAGATACATGTGGTATTAACAGCTGTGGAAAAGTTCAAAACTGAACAGAGATGTCATGGCCAGGAAACCAGTTGTGAAGGGAAAGACTAAAGGCAGGCCAGTGCTAACAACCTCTCTCAGTAATTACACGATCCCCATCAGGATCATCAAATGGATCCTATTATGTCATAACTATAAAACCTTGTACCAACAAATCTGGTCATAAAAGTGCAAATCATTGAGAAAGATCAAGGAGCTGCTAGTTACAACTGTTTTCTTTTCTGCACCCTCCCTTCCTTGTCATTTTCAAATGTAAGGTGGTTCTCTTCAAAGCAAGGCACCAGCTGATGGAAGATGTAAATTAATGGCTAAAGTCTCTCAATTTAACTTGTCACATTCATATGTGGTTTCTTTGGGAATGCTCAAGTACATCTTTGTAGTATTTTATTGGGGGAAAAGTACAATTGTCTACATAAACTTACTGTAACAGTAGATACTCAAATGATCACTGCTGCAGTAGCCTTAGCTATATGGGTTATATCCTGCATAGGCTGTCCTATTCTATGCAAAATATAACCCATTTAGTTTACGCTACTGCAGAGGTGATCAATATAAACAAACATCACAGAATTTTTGACTCTTACTATGTTGGAATAAAAAAACATTTGGCAGTTTTAGTAAGACATCCAAACAATTCCCAAATTTCAGGGTGCCATAACGTACAAGAATCACTGCCTTAGTGCTGATGACAGCTGCTTTAGCAAGAACCCTAGTAAAATTATGTTTGCTTGCTTGATCATAAGCTTCTGTGACACCTTCATCCATGGAACCTCTTCACGGTCTTCAGGTGGTGTCAGTATGGAACCCAATTTTTACTGCCATAAATACCATACTGTATATCATATCTTTGTGTCCCTTTAAGGGTTATGACAGGTGAACACAAGTCAAAGCTTTTCCAAAAGGAATCACTTAGTACATTGACTCATGTACTGAATCTTACACTCACCATTAAGGAAAGTTGGCTTCCTAAGCACATGAAATGTGCCCTCTCCACTGCCTGATCTTTAAGGGTGAAGTACAGATAGTCATGTGAAAGGCCTCAACAGGGCTGCAGAGCAATCTGGTATTCTTGCAGTAGGCAGAAATACACAGGATTTGGTAAGTTTTATCAAATGTATCCAGTGCAGCCTTGAGGTCACACATGGTGTACACAGGAATAGCATACTCATCAATTTATGGAAATTGAATGACATATGCCTTGTTAGAACCAGACGTAGATGGCCAACTTTCAAGGTTTCAAAAGTTTTCCCCACTCCACCTGTATTCGTTCTCAGTTATGTGACAGCAGTTTCTGGTGAGGGATTAAAATAAATCACTAGAAAAAATGGAGAAAAAAACTACAGTGTGATGACACCTTTGCCTGACCACAATCTGAATTCTGAATGCATGCATCTGTAAATCATTACTGGGGGATAATACTTGCTTGTAGACAGTCTGGTTGACACCAGTTTGGTTAAAAACTTGTGATCCAGTTCAATCTGTTGAATGATGATCTGAAGGAAATGTCATTGGGTGGAAAGCAGATGCTGTAATAATTGTCCAAGTGATTTTAGAATTAGAGTTCGGATCGATATTTTGGTTAAGCATTACAAGGGTCCTATGGTCACAGTATGGAAATATGAGGGGCTCTGCCTAAAAAAAAGAAGTACTGTATACTATTTTAAGCTGGGATGTGTGATTCAAATATTTTTTGCCAGAGTACAACAATAAGCCATAGTATATTTGGATAATTATATATCGGGCGGCACAGTGGGGCAGTGGTTAACACTGTCACCTCACAGCAAGAGGTTCTCCGGTTCGATTCTCGGCTGGGGTGCCTTCTGTGTGGAGTTTGCATGTTCTCCCTGTGTTCACATGGGTTTCCTCCGGGTACTCTGGTTTCCTCCCACATTCCAAAGACATGCATCTGGAGCATTTCTCCCCGGGCCTCCGCTGAAAACAGGCTCTGTGGAACCTAGTCGGACTTTCCCAGTCAACAAAATGATAAAAAAAAAAAAATTATATATGTGCTATTTTGTTCACTACATTCAATGACTTTGCTCAAACAAAATGTTTTTGAATTTTCTGATTTTTGCAGTACTTTGGGCTTGTGTTGCCTTCAATGGGTCTGCTTTCAAACACATCCTATATCTACTTTAGAGAACTTTTAGTTATGTACTTACCATAACTTTAGATGTTTGGGCTCCATCTCGCCTACATTCTGTACTGATGGGTTCGGAGCCGATCCTCGGCTCCGACTTGGCACGCTATACTATAGAGCGAAGTCTCTAATTGGCTGAGCTATTCTACATCCCAGGATGCACCACCACCACTTCCCCAGATCTTGTTTGTCCGCACACATGCACACAGTCATAGACAGCTGAAACATTGCCAGGTGTTTCAAGATGAAACGGCTAAACTGAACCATCCGGTCTCTTCTGATCTCCAAGGCAGGGGGAAGGAGGGAGGGTTATTAGGAATGTAGGCGAGATGGATCCCAAACATCTAAAGTTATGGCAAGTACATAACTAAAAGATGTTATGTGATCCTATCTCGCCTACATTCTGTACTGATGGGACAGCGTCCCTAGCACCCGATTCCTGGGTGGCTCACTGGAAAACACTCCTGAGAACTATGGAACCGAAGGAAGCTCGCCCCCGAGATGCCACATCCAATTTGAAATGAGAAATAAAGGTGTGAGGAGAAGACCAGGTAGCCGCAGCACAAATGTCACTAATGGCAAGCTTGGAATGAAAGGCTGTCGAAGTAGCCATAGCCCTTGTAGAATGAGCTTTCACAGAGGTTGTAAGCTCTCTATTAGAAAGAAAATAAGTATGACTGATACAGTCTCTGATCCACTTGGCAATAGTGACCTTTGTGACGGCTTTGCCCAATTTATTGTCTGAAAAGGACACAAACAACTGATCTGTTTTCCGTGTTTGATGTGTCCTATTTAAGTAGAAACGCAATTGCCTGTGAACATCCAATGAATGGAAGGTATATTCCGCTCTGTCTGAGTAGTTGGGGAAGAAAACTGGGAGTTCCAATGACTGTTGGAGACAAAAACTAGAACAAACTTTGGGAACAAAGGATGGATTAGGCCTGAGGGATACTCTATCCTTGTGAAAAACCAGGTACGGTGGTTTGACACATAGTGCTTGGAGTTCTGAAACTCTTCTAGCTGATGTAATTGCCACCAAAAAGGCAGTCTTCCAAGAAAGAAACTTCAAGTCACAAGTTGCTGCCGGTTCGAAGGGGGAAGAGGTCAAAGCACCTAATACGAAATTAAGATCCCACGGAGGAGCGGGATGAGAAATTGGAGGTCGTAGCAGCCCAGCACCTTTCATGAAGGCTTTACACAACTTATTGCTCATCAAAGGTGGGTCTATACTTTCATGAAAATTAGAAATGGCTGCTAATTGAACCTTAATGGTAGAGGCCGAAGAACCTTGATTGAATAAGGAAGCCAAAAATGTCAAAACTTCAGACACCGGGGTAGTAATGGGATCTAATCCCCGGAGTTGGGCCCAAACGGCGAATCTCTTCCATTTGCTGTTATACATCTTCTTAGTCGAATTCTTGTGGGCAGAGGACAAGATATGTATGACTTCCGAGTCCAAAACCTGGTTCCTGACTATAGTCGGAAGTGGAGGAGCCAAGCTGTTAACCTCAATGAGTGAAGGGACTGATGAAGCTGTCCCGACTGGTAGATCAAGAGATCTGGCACCTGGTCCAGGAACCATGGACCGTCCAGTGCGTGTTTCCGAAGAAAGGGCAGCCAGACTTGACGAGGCCAGTATGGGGCAACTAAAATCATCTTGCACTGCAAGTGAATCGCCTTCTGGATTACCCTGGGAAGAAGGGGAACCGGTGGAAAGGCGTACAGTAGGCCGGTGGGCCAAGGTTGGACTAGGGCGTCCTTGGGAAACCCCCCCCGGAACTGGGGTGAGAGAAGAACTGTAGACATTTCGTGTTGAGGGGAGTTGCAAAGAGGTCACAACAAGGAGTTCCCCATCTTCTGAAGATCTGAGTTGCCACTCTGTCGTTCAGAGACCACTCGTGCGGGGAGAGAATAGCTCTGCTCAGTCTGTCGGCTATCACATTGGATCTCCCCGGAATGTGTGTTGCTACCAAGAAACTGTTGGTTGCAATAGCCCAATCCCATACTTTCATGGCCTCTCTGCAAAGGGGATAGGACCTGGTTCCTCCCTGCTTGTTCAGGTACCAGACTACAGACATGTTGTCGGACTGAACGGCAATCATGCCCTGGGGGAGGTAACTGTGTAGTGCTTGTAGCGATAGAAGCACCGCCCTCATTTCCAGTATATTGATGTGTAGGGAACTCTCGTCGGGGTGCCACTTGCCTTGGACTGACCTGCCCAGGTAATGTCCCCCCCACCCAGTCTGGGAGGCGTCCGTAGTCAAAGTGGCCACTGGAGGTGGAGGAACGAAGGGTCGCCCCTGATCCAGGTTGGAGGAAAGAAGCCACCAACGGAGGTCCTGTTTGCACGTCTCCGTGATTATAATGAGGTGACTGAGAGGGAGATCCTGATACGACCACTGGACTGACAGGAGCCACTGGAGAATCCTCATGTGCAATCTTGCTAAGGGAACTAGGAGAACGGTAGCCGACATGAAACCCAACAGTTGTATGACCACATCCTTGCTGGGGCTCGGCGTTTGGAGAGCAATGCTCGGACTTGAGATTGTAATGTTTCTATCCTCTCTGTAGGAAGATAGACCCGCATTTGATTTGAGTCTATCTTTACACCGATAAACCGTATGCGCTGAGATGGCAGCAACACTGACTTTGCCCAATTGAAGGTGATTCCTAGGGAGTTACCTAGAGAAATAGTGGCTGCTAGGTTTTGTAAGAGTAGACGCCTGGAGGTGGCAGTTAGGAGCCAGTCGTCTAGGTATGGAAACACCTGGAATCCTAGACTTCTCAGGTGAGCAGTCACCACTGCTAAACATTTGGTGAACACCCTGGGGGCTGTGGTGAGACCAAAGGGCAGTGCACAGAACTGGAAATGACTGTCTCCCAGGCTGAAGCGCAAGTGTCTCCTGGACGCCTGATCTATCAGGATGTGATAATAGGCGTCCTTGAGATCTATGGAGCACATCCAAACACCTTTCTCCAGCAGCGGGAGAATGGATTGTAAGGTGACCATTCCGAACTTGGACTTCTTGACAGAACAGTTGAGCTTGCCGAGATCCAAGATGGGCCTCATGTCCCCGGTCTTTTTTGCCACCAAAAAGAATCTTGAGTAAGTCCCTAATCCGGTCTGGTCTTCGGGGACCGGTTGGATGACTCCTTTTTGAAGCAGCTTTGAAATTTCGATGGCTGCGAGATCCCGTTGGCTGGGTGGTGCGTCCGGGATTTTCCGGGATAGTGGGGGGGGGCTGAGAAAAGGGAATGTTGTAACCTCCGGCAATGATCCGGAGTACCCATCGGTCCTGAGTGATATTCTCCCAGGCCTTTAGGTGCCTCGAAAAACGACCCCCGACTGGCTCCGGAGCGGAGCAGTCGGGCAATCCTTCAGGGATGCTGGAAGGTTGAGGAGCCACGAAAGGACTTCCTGAAAAATTTCCCCCTCCTCTGCCTCTAGAAGGGGGATCATCCTGCTGTGAGGGGTAAGTCTTCTGAGATTTGCAGAACCACATTTTCCCTCCTCTTCTAGCCTTAGGATAAGGCAGGAAGGGAGTGGAAAACCATGCCCCTACGGCAGTCAAGGTCTTACCCTCTTGTTCACAGCAGGTCAAGGTGTCCTTTACCTTGGGTCCAAACAAGGAGGACCCATCAAAGGGGGCGTCAGCAAAGGAAGACTTGAAGGCTTCCGCAAAATGACACAGGCTGAGCCAGGCTTGTCTCCGTAGAGCAACACCTGTACCCGCCGCTCTACTCGCCCCTTAGGCCGTATATGAAATGAGCCTCATGGACGAGTTCGATATTGATGACAGGGTAGCCAACTGAGAGCTAACCGTCTGGGCCAACTGCTCAGGTAGGTTACCAGAGAGGGTATCTGAAAGCTCCTTGACCAGATCCCTCTGCAGTCTGGTGAAGTGCGTCAGGTAATTCAGAGACCTTAAAGTAAAGGCTGCTGAAGTAAGGGTGCACTTCCCGTACCGATCCATACTCCTGGACTCTATTAGGAGGATGGACGGACGAAGCCTCTGCCACATCTTGCTGGGTAGCAGATGCCACCACCAGGGCACCTACAGCCACACCTTTGGATAAGAATTCCTTTTCAGGGGGGGCTGACAGAAATTTATTCGGGCGAGCTGGCACCGGTTCCACAGAATCCGTGTGCTCCCACGCCCTTCGAGAGATCAAATCCAGGAGCTCATCGAAGGGCGGAGACACCCAGGAGGCGGAAGGCTGAGCCCCGAAGGCCTTGAGGAAGACCAACTCCTCAGCGGAAGGGGGTTTGGACTGCCAGTCGCCTCGTTGCTTGAGGATTTCTAAGATGTCTACAAAGGAGACATCATCCGAGGACGACTTGGGGGACCCCTCCGCATCATCGAGGTCAGTGTCCGAGGTGAGAGACTCAGCAGGCGAGTCGACGTGCTTCCTCTTACACTGTCTCTTCCTGGGAGGTTCCTCCGAAGAAGCCTCGGAAGGACCCCCAGGAAGAGAGGAATCCCCAATGGGGGTGACCTCAGGCCCCAGGGCTCCGCTGAGACAGGGGAACAACAAAGGAACAAGTCTCCATGCCAAGGGAAGGTGTTGGAAAGATGGTGGAGGTAGCCAAGGAAGATTTGGCTAAAGCTCTCCTCATGGCCCTGAAGGCCGGAACCCCCCCCCCCCCCCGAGTCCTGGGAAGGTCCGACCCCTGAGGCCACAACGGTAGAAGGCACTCCCACAGCAGACGCACCGAGAGGGAGGCTCGGAACCAAAAGCATCGGACCCGAAGCGTCACCCCCAGGGCCGACCCTGGAGGTCCGTGTACCGAACTCCGATCCGAAGGTAGGGGTTGGAGTAAGGGTCGGAGCCGACCCGAAAACCTCCACCGGCTCCACCAGCACCGACTCCAACGGTGCCGAGGCTGTTGGAGGAGGAACCAAGACAACAGGGTGGACAATCGGCTCCAAAGCAGACTGGGCTGAAGCAGAGACTAACTTTTGAAAGACTGGAGACTGAAACAGCCTTTGAAGCACCCTGTCAATATCCGAATCGGACATCCTCGAGGACCGAGAAGAGACCGATCGGGCCCGAGTTGACTTCTCTGCCGGTTCCAAAAGACTGGGGGACCGGCACCGAATAGTCTCAAGCAGTATCGGCGCCGAGGGAGATTCCACCAGCACAGCAATTTCCCTCGGAGCCGACGGGGACTTCGGCGCCGAGGTAGAAGAGTCTGAGTGTGTGACCTTTCTCGGCTCCGAAACCATTGGAGCCGAAGAAGGTGACACACCTCTCGATGCTCGGCTCCGAAGACAGAGGAGTCGAGGCTGGAGGCACCGAGAGGCAGACCGTTCCGACCTCGGCTCCGAAGTCCGTGGAGCCGACGGAGAAGCCTGCCTTGATTTCTTTGCTGTCGGCTCCGACGGACTGGTCAGAGCCAAAGACTTCTTCTTCCTGGAAGGAGAGGGGGAAGAAGATAAAGCCTCCTCAAAGGAAGGGGAGATCATCCCTTTCAATATTAATTTGTTTTTCCTCTCTTGGAGGACACGAGAAGAAAAAGCGTGGCATACACTACACGACTCTTGAAGGTGCTTAGGCCCTAAGCAATAAACACACAGCGAGTGATCATCCGTTATAGACATCTTGTACCCACACTTGGTACATTTTTTAAAACCCGAAGGTCTATGTTCTTTCGACATCACTAGAACAACACAAACAACCACTAGGGACAAAAGTAATCACAGAGAACCAAATCCCTCTAACTTAAGCAGGATTTGACCTATAGGCTCCGAAACAGACAACAGGTAAACTATAACAAGGCTCTAACAGAGCGCGAGGGCAAGGCCCCTCTAACTAAAACGGGACCTAGATTTTAATGTACAAGTACCACAAAAATTATAAACAGTAATTTTAAACAACACAGATATCCTGAACTAGAGCGCGAGGGAAACCTCTACTAATAAGAGCGGGAACCTAGCGCTGCGAAAATTCACACAACTTTCCTTCACAAAAACACTCAACAAGTGATAAGTAGCTGTTAAAACAGCTTTTGGGTGAAAAATTAGAGAAATTCTGACAGAAAATTTGTCAGTAAAGAGTACTTAGCCCAGCCAAGTCGAGACCACGTCTATTGTTGTCAAGCGGCAAATGAGATCTGGGGAAGTGGTGGTGGTGCATCCTGGGATATAGAATAGCTCAGCCAATTAGAGACTTCGCTCTATAGTATAGCGTGCCGAGTCGGAGCCGAGGATCGGCTCCGAACCCATCAGTACAGAATGTAGGCGAGATAGGATCACATAACATCTTACACTTACTCATCTGGTCAAGTCAAAGGCTCAACAGATGGAGTCAAGGGTAACTGTCAAATCAGTAAGACACATAAGGGGTGTATTGTGATTTAACACTTTTGCTGGACCTCTTCTGCAATGAAGACCATTTCTTGCAACACGTCCCATGTGAAGGTCTACATCAACACTTTGATTCCGCTAGAATGTATTCAGTGATAGAAAACAGATAGTTTAAAACAATATGAGTGATGACATTACCCAAAATGGGACAGTGATGAAGTGTTTTAATCACTTCCATACCGGGCATGCATTACTTATTGCAGACACAAATGATATTCCACTCAAAAGGTTCTACAATAAAAACAGACCACTTATCTGTCTCCATCCTTGAAGAATTCAGCCAGTCCACCATCCAGACCAATAGTACTTGCTATTCAGGACTTGCCAGATGGCGCAATATTTCATCAAAGGCAGAAGTATCAGCAAAAGATTTGTTTGCATGGCACTGACAGGCAAATTTGACAAATTGAATCAGTTACAGAAAATTCAGAAAATATTTCAAAATGTTCCTTCAAGCACCTCGAGAAGAAAAGGAATAGACCAAGACAGCCTGGAACAAATGGCATCTCTAACCTAGATGATGAGCCACATGCTCTGTCAGTACAGAGATGCATCACCTATACCTTATCTTGGCAACACTTATTTTTGAATGGTTCTCACCTGATTTATGGAGGACAACTGCTGAACTCAGTCTATTATAAATCGCAAGCATGAATGCTGCAAAACTTATACCAATATTTTGTTCACAGTACCTTAGAACATTCTCCCTACTCTAAAATTACAGCCATGTCAGAGAGAGATGTAACAAAGGTGTTGGAACACCACCACCCCCATCTTGAGGCAGTTGCAGACCCCCCCCCACAAAAAACACTTTTACAAAGCAATACGGAGTTTCATTCTTAGAATTTCAGTTTATTTTTTTGAAGTGTTACGACTTGCATTATTAGGTCTCCCATGTCTGCTTCAGAATTCTCAGCTTCTGCCTTGATGTCCTGGTATTAGTCTTTCTTTTCTTGACATGAAATGACATCTTACATGCTGTGATCTTTTCTTTTCCGCATTAACAAAATTCTTAAATCTCAGCGGCATTTTCATTAGATTAGTCCCACTGACACAGCCAAAGGGATTCAGCACACAGTGAAGGGATGACCATCTTGAATTTCTTCCAGTAATATCTGAATGCATCATCATTTGCCAGCAGTGTACTGAACCTAGCTAGCTGATAATGTTAGATGTCCTCTTAAACCACTGGGTCCATAAGAAATTTAGCACTAATTTTAGTTGGCTTCGCTGTTTCTGAGTAAGTTGAATGTTCTTGATACATCTCACAAGGCAATGATATGAACTACTTTTTTTGGCTCTTAAGATAAGGGTATTCTCATGAACCCTAACAATGATGTAGTCGAGACAGTGCAAATATTTAGATGAATAGTTTCCCCATATAGTTTTGCATATGTTACACCATCTGAAGTCAGTGTTCACAAAATGTTCAACAGCAGAAAAATTAATGGAATTTGTCTTTCTAAACTTCTCAATATCAATGGAAAAAATAATCATTCATATCCAAAACCTCAAAGAGGAAATTTCTTTATGGGGTTGGTAAACATTTCATCAAAGGTGGTGCAAAACTGTCCCTACACATTGCCACTGTTACGTTTTGGGGCATATGCACTACTGCCAGGGAGAGGCTGCCTGTCACTGTACGAGAGAGAGTGTCACAAGACGACTGATACCACTTACATACAGCCCAGTATGTTGACCAATGCATCTATTCTGGATGCAAAGCGAATGGCTAATACCAAGGGCTGATGCCACAGCAGTATCTTACCTTTTCCAAAAAGGGGTAGGGTGTCAGTATGGGGTACAGTACTGGATATACAGAAAGCTACATAAAATACCTCAATGTTAACAGTAAATAGAGTTTGAATTCACTTAGATGAAATCAGTGGGAAACCATAATGATCAGTACAGGGGCTAGTCTTATTCAACTTCTAAGTAACACTGATCGCAAGCATGAAGAAGACTATAACAACAAAATATACAAATCCAATATATAAAAGAAAAAGATGAACATGGATTTGACAAAATGGAATGGATGGTTCAAAATCCAGTATCTTAAATTCAATGCAAAATAATGCACGAGAGCCAACCACAGCCAGAGGAGGAGGGATAAGTAGCAGCAGCAAAGGTGGAGATGGATATGAGGTGGTACTATAAGAATCTAAAAGTAAGAAATGAGTGTGACAAAGCAACAAAAAAGTTAAATGAATAATGGGATGTGCAAAGGAGGCACCGCCAAAAGGGGAAAAAAAAGTCACTCTTTTTACATAGCTGCTAAGACTACTGCATGCAGTCCTGGAGACATTTGTCTTCACAAGGACAAAATCATGCTAGAGGTATCTGAAACAAAGGCAACAAAAACAGTGTACAGTTGCCAGCAAAGCTGTATCAACAG
Organism: Protopterus annectens; assembly: GCF_019279795.1. Taxonomy (NCBI): domain Eukaryota; kingdom Metazoa; phylum Chordata; order Ceratodontiformes; family Protopteridae; genus Protopterus; species Protopterus annectens. The sequence goes on from NC_056746.1 coordinate 971,050,602, forward strand.
ACAGCTGAACCAACCAGGTACAGTCTTGGAAAAATTAAAAGGTCAGGGTAGGGAAATAAGACAAACAAATATCCCATGGGAATGTGTAAATGAGGAGAGATGTATAGAAACACAGCACACAGTTTGAAAATAAAACTGGATTCCTCATGAGAAATGCAAGGAAATACTTTCCATAAAACATTTGGTGGAGGATTGTACATCCTTCCTGAAAGAGACAATAGGATCAAGAACTGACACAGAATTCAAGAAAGCAAGAGACATAACACAATAGTTAGAAGAGAAGAGGAATACAATAAGAGGGAAACTAGCAAACTACATGCACCAAGCCATCCTTCTTTCTAAGCAATTTTCAAAAATATGTTCACCAATAAACATGTAATGTGCACATACATATACAGCATGCATATTATGCATATATATATATATACACACACACACACACACACACACACACACATACACACACAGATGCATATAAACACATACTTTAAAAGAAATACAAAGTATACGAGCCACCACAGCAAACAAAAAAACTAGCAAACAATATGCTAAAACAAAAACAGCCTATAAAACTAAGCCTTAAAGCAGGTCATCCACACTGCACATAGATGGAAAAGGTGTCGTCAAAACCCACGATTCAGTGCGATTTGTTCCACGTTCAGCAATGGAAAATGCATTTATAGGTCTAAGCAGCAAACTGGGCTGCCCAGGAAAGCAGCTCCCCAGTGCATAGTATCAACTACAACAAACAGGCTTGCTACTTTCACTTCTTGTCATAGCGGCTGTCAGATACACTCAGTCTTTGTACAATCAAACAAGATGCTTAGTTTTTTCCATTATCTTATCAACTCGTGGCTTTACTTTTATATTAACTAAGTCATGGCCATCAGTTTTCCAACACTTATTACACATTAACCAAAAGGTGGAGGGGGGAAAAAAAAAGAAAAAAAATGAAACACTTCAAAGGCCACCTTACTAAATTGTGACATATAAAATTCCGAGGCAGTCTCGTGCTGTTCATTTATTGTATTCCCCTACAAGTGATAAAGCCTGTAGACCTCTGTGGCAGAACAGGTTGTTCACCTGTGTCTCCCCTCACAAAAAGCTTCACATCCATGCACTTCCAGGTCTGTAGCTATCTTCACCATAACTTTTCAGATTCAGAATACCCAGCAGAATCCCAATGATGCAACTCCGCACAAATTAGTTTCAGTGAAAACCCATAAAACTATATGCAATAATCTAAGGCAATGCATAATGCACAACTTTACCAGCGAAATTAATCTGAAAGCCTTGCAATATTTATTTTTTCAGTACAATAGCCATTTATGAAGCAGTGAGCAGGAAATGTGATAAATGCTGTGGGCCCATATGACAGTGAAAATGTGTGATTCTTCTAGATGGCAAAAAAATCTATAGCTCATGAAAACTTTAAATTAGAAATTTCTGAACATAATCTTATTTTTGAAATAGAGATTTCTCCACAAACTCAGTGCCATGTAACTTCCTCAAAACATATTCAATTATCTCAAAACTGACACAATCTTGAGTATGTAGAGAGAAATGAGATGCCAAAAGATGCAAAAGTCAATGGGCATATTTCAAATGCATGAGAATTTTAAACATGGATACATTTGTCTCTATCTAATTTAAGTGGTAAAATGAATTACTGAATAAAACAAATTCTCAGTGATATGCCTTATGTTACCAAGCTCTCAGGATTCAAGCCATTAGTTTATTAACAAACTGAAAAATATGAAACAGATGTGGAGCTTTGTGAAATATGCTGAGAATGAAATAACACACAGCTGGAACAGGCAGATCAAATTAAAACAATTTGTTTATATGTATTGTACAGTATGATGTACGAGAACATCTGTCCTCTACACATCATATATATGCGGTCACTTACATCAATTATTTCTAGAGTAAAGGATTGTATTAGCTCTCATTATACAAGGTTAACATTTGGTCTTTCACATTTTATGTTGGGCTTACTGAATGGCTTGAATGTTAAATACACAAACAGGCGAACGTTATTATAGCATGTTGCTCTTCAGATCACTGTCATTACAAGTTAGATCACCTATGTTTGACAAATTAAACTTAGAAGTCCTGGGGAGCAACAGACAATGACTCCTATGACACCACACAAAAAACATCAGTGTAAACATCAAATATTGGTAGCACTGAAGTTATTTATTCATTTATTTATAACAATGTTCTTTGATGCACAAGTCCCACTGTACCACAATCATTTACAAGCGATCACAGAAGCACTGTGGCATGTAGTTTCATCTGACATATATCCAAGCACTGAAAAAGTGACTGCTGTTAAAATCTCCAGTTCCACAATAACTTACTTTCCCAGAGTATTTATCATTGTATACAAATTACTTAGGAACACTACTTCTAGGGAAAAAAAGACATCTCAATATTCAATGGAATGATGAGGCTGAAAGCAGGAATGCAAGGGATCTGTAACATGAAAGACATGCTCAAATGCCACTGGTTTCAAGGTGAAATCAAGCAGGCAAAAGTTCAAACATAATTATAAAAAGAACATATCAAAGCATACTGACAAACTGCATAGCAAAAAGGTGAAAAAGTAATGACTGAGGAAAACAAAATAGTTCAAGGAATATTCAGCACAGCAATGCTAACTGGTCTAGATAGTCTAAAGGCAACAGCAGGACGAAAAGGGTATAAAATGGTGCACTCGTTCCTAAAGCTAGTCCAAGGAGGACATATACAACCATGGGGTTGCGCCATTGCAGCTACACTCAGTTTTCAGTTATTAACTGATCCCAGGAACTATCGCCCTATTAGCCTGACGAGCCTGGTCTGCAAGGCCATGGAACGTATCATCGTGGAACTCATAAACAAAGACATTGGTAACCTCCAAACTGTGGACTCCACCCAGTTCGGGTTTATGAAAGGCAGATCATGCCTCCTGAACCTGATCGACTTATTTGAGGCAGTCACCAAAGCCGTAGAGAGGGTACGGTGGTTCACAAGGCCTATCTTGACTTAGTCAAGGCTTTCAACACCATCCCCCACTCTGGAATTATAGCTAAACTCACTAAACTAGGTATAAATCCTTATGTCACAAGATGGGTTGCCAACTGGCTCACTGACAGAACCCACACTGTAAAAGTCACAGATTCCAAATCGGACTTCAAACCAGTGACAAGTGGAGAACCACAGGGTTCAGTCCTGGGACCTCTCCTGTTCTACTTCTCTGAAGTACAGGCTAACACAGAAGGCCTCTAGCTAATGAAGTTTGCAGAAGACTGCAAACTAGGAGCCACAGTCAACTCCCCAAATGATGTGGACATCCTACAGAAGGGCCTCACTAAGACAGATGTCTGGTGTCAGAGCAATGGCCTCAAGCTCAAAGTGCATTGTCATCCCCTTTGGTAAAAACTCTGTACCCATGAACTACCACATAGGCAGCAGTCTACTTGACACGGAATGTGTGATAAGAGACATTGGGACCCAGGTAGACAGTAGTCTCTCCTTTTATAAATCACATCACCACAGTAGTCAGCGAGTCCTTCTACGTGGCACACCTCATCACAAAAGGGTTCTTATCCCGGAAAAAAAAAAGGTCATTGTTCCCCTCTACTCGACACTCAGACCCATTATAGAGTAAGTACAGCATTCCGTTTGGAATGTACCTCACAAGACATTTGCAGCAGCTAGGAAGGCCACAGAAGTACCTCACAAAGAGGATTACTGGCCTCAAATAGATGCCCTACACTGACCGTATCAAAAAAACCCAGCTTTACTCTGCTGCATATCATCTACTCCGAGGTGATCGCCGCTTAACATATAAAGCTATGTCAAACCCAGACTTGTTGGACATGCTACACCTAAAGAAATCTCAATCCCTCAGAGCTACACGCTCTAGGGACCTAAACCTTGTCACCACAATAAACAGGACATGCTGGAGGGACAGATTCCTGTCTCAGAGACTTCCCATACTCTGGAAGATGCTACCCATCTATGTCAAGCAAAGTTCCTCATTAGCACTCAAGAAAAATCTTGACGAGTGGATGGGAAATAGAAAATACACCCTGGGGATCACTTGTGTGGCTCTGCTTGACAGTGGCACAGGAAAATAACCTTCTTGGGTGGCGTAAGCCAGGAAACCTTGTTGGCTAGGCTTTCTTAGGCCCTTGGGCCGATTGCCTAGTACCTACCTATGAACCTACAACATCAAAAATACCTACTCCTGTCAACAGCTAGCAGAGAAAATTGGCTCTGTTGCTAAAAAACAAATACAAGAAAAGAAAATGCCAAACGAGCCACAAAATACACAAATTACATCACAAATTACATATATATATATATATATATATATATATATATATATGTATATATATATTTATTTATTTTTTTTTTTTTTTTTTTAAACAGGTAACAGTTTACAGGTATCAGCTATGCACCCTTTTCCCCACTGTAGTGAGATCTGAGTTGGTATATTTAGCTAGGATTGAGGGGGGGGGGAGGCGAAGCCCCTCAGTTTACTGACTTTTAAAATGTGTAGTGTTTGGTATGGTTGCTAGCTGGCCCACTAATTTCTTCCACTGTGAGAAAATTTGCTGAAACGATCGCTTACTAAAGTGAGCTTTCATTAAAGTGAGTTTGATTAATACAGATTCGATAAATAGACTATTTGATGAAGTGATATAGACCCGTAAATACAACATCCTGCTTAAACAACTGCATTCTCTATATTCTAGAATTCATTATGAAACCTGATGTCTGCAGCTGTGAAATGGGGGGGGGGGGTTATCTCAATAGCAGGTGTGCAGCCTTTTTGGGGGAAAAAAAGGGGGGAGGCAACTGAACACAATTCTTTTTTTTAAGACAACAAAAACAATGATGTTTCAGATACTAAGGGATGCCCATCAACTTGTGTCAAGACGGGTTCATGTCAGTACACTGACAAGCGGAACATCGACATTCACTCCACCGACACATGAAATAATCGAAACCGCAAACACGGACATTTAACAGGTAAGAGGTTTACATTTCACTAATCATGCCTACCACACATGCATAACACTGCCACACTTACTAAAACATGGTAGGCATGATTAGCAAAATTAAAACTCTTACCTGTTAAATGTCCGTGTTTGCGGTTTCGATTATTTCATGTGTCGGTGGAGTGAACGTAGATGTTCCGCTTGTCGGTGTACTGACATGAACCCGTCAAGACATGCAGTTTATTAATATCCAGAAACATGCATGACAAATGATGCACCGATGGACCATATGCTTACTGTTTAACAAAATATTTTATTTAATAAATTCAGAATGTCAGATGCTCTAAACCTAAAAGGCTGAATCGCAGAACATAAAAACAATACAACTCGCATACAATAAAACAACTCCTGTGCTATGCAGGGGGTAAGCTTCTCTATGCCCCCACACCCCTCTGCTACTTTATATACATCTCAACTCTGAGATGACACTACAGTGGGGAAAGCAAAAATCCAGTCCCACCTGTACACAGGTTACTGACTTCTATACAGCTGGCGCTAAAGTTGGTCAACATTTTATGATTTGACCTTTCTGGATCTCTCATTTTTGCTCAATTCCTTATGGGTGCATATATCCTGGGCCTCCATTGCAGGTGTTTTAAGGTGTTACACAGTGAAGACTCTAGATTGACTGGATCTTTTTTGAATTTTTTTTTTTTTACTGAATTGTTTGTCTGTGTGAACTTTTCACCCTTTGGTTTGCATTCTATATAATAACTTACACGCCATGTACGTTGGAGCTTAGTAATAATGTATGCATATGATAGTGACGAACGGTTAAACGTTCGAATCACTAAAGGTCGACCTTTAGAGATCGAACATTTAAGTGTTTGTAAATGTAATAAAAGAAAGTAAAAAGGTTTTAGCAGGGGGCAAGTCCCCCCTGCACCCCCCACACCCCTTACTTAAATATACCAACTCAGAGATCGCACTTCAGTGCACGGCAGAGCGGAAATAGGAAATGTCCCATTCCCTACACTGTAGCGTGATCTTGGAGTTGGTATATTTAAGTAGCGGGGGGTATGGGGGTGAAGCATCCCTGCTTACACCCTTTCGTTTTTTTTGTTTTATTATTTATTATTTTTTTTTAAGATTTAAGATATTTGAACACTTAACTGTTCAATCTCTAAAGGTCGACCTTTAGAGATTCGAACATTTAAGCGTTCGTTTATCTAATATAGACCCGGAGATTACTAGGCTAATGGCCCTAGGATGCCTTTACAAGTCTATCCCTGTAAAAGACCCATGTACTGTTAATTGACCATAGTTAAGATGGTCATTAGCAGAGCAATTCTATGATAAGCACCGACAGACCCTGTCCATGAGGGACATAGAGGTCACCCCTGGGGTGAATTTATGGTCACCCATCCAGTTGTCAAGGTTACTCTTAAATAGGGTCATTGAGGAGCTCTGCTTCACGTGAAGTGGGGGCCTATTACAGAGGAGCAGCAATCTCTGGGAAATACATTTGTCTCCCCAACATGTTTTGTTAATGTCACAGGCTAGGATAAAATCCTTGCAGCAACTGAATGTTGTCTCATTCGATTTGCGGATGTGCAGCATTTCCATCAGTGTAGGGTCAAAGACTGCTCTGTAGGCCAGGCACAGGTCGCCTCTCAGCAGCCTGTATGATACAGAGTACAGAGACGGTCTTTTCACGTATGACATGTTTTGGAGGCCCTGGATTACCTTGGTTATAAACCTCTGAGATCTCTTTGCGGCAGGTGTCTCGTGAGGTAAATACAAAAGGGAGCACTGTAATTAGTGGTCTGATAAGGGTTGAGTACAGTGGACTTATAACCTCCTTAGTCTTGGATGTGATGCCCTTCTTTACAAGATGCACAATGTAGAAGACTTTCTTTACGACTATGGACACATGGTGATCGAAGTTTAGATTGCTGTCAACCTGTGTTCCCAAGTCTCACACCACTGGGTTTGAATTTAGAGAGGTGCTATCTATATCATAATTAGCAGGGTCTACTACTTTGCCAAAGGGGATAATGAGGCATTTTTTTGCATTTAGTTTTATTCTGACTTTGGCACCAATCATTTGTCTGCATCAGTCCCTTCTGTAAACTGCCAATATCACTGGGGACTCTATGAATGCATCCAGTTTATAGTCATCTGCAAAACCAGTAAGCCACAGGCTATCTACTTTCACCTGAACTTCAGAGAAACAGATTCCAAACAGCAAAGGGCCCAGCACAGACCCTTATGGTATCCCAACTGGTAACTGGTCTACTGGTGGAGTTGGATTCCCCAACTTTGACAGTGTGCATTCTGTCGGTGAGGCAGATTGCTACCCATCTAATGATATATGGGTTAATCCCCAGCTGGGAGAGTATCTCAGTGACTCCCAGAACTGTACCAAAAGCCTTGGCTAAACAAGTTAGGTGGTGTGTACTGCTATGCCCTCATCCAAACCTTTGGTGACATTTTCAAAAAAAGTTCACCAGGTTTAATAAGCAAGATCTACCCTTAACAAAACCAAACTGGGTCAGGTCAAGAATTTGAAGGTCACTTGTGTCCTTGTTGATAAAGGTCCTTGATGATTCTTTCCAATACCTTGCAGATACGGCTGGTTAGGCTTATGGGTCAATAGTTCCCAGGGTCAGCTGATGGAACCCCTTTGTGCAACGGGATAAACCATTGCTGCTCTCCACTTTGTTGGCACAAAGCCAATGCCCAGGCTATGGTTAATGAGAGTACCAAGTGGTTCCACTAGGTCTTGTTTTAGATTGTTCAGTAAGCAGCCTGGGATGTTCTCATCCCATAGAGGCCATGTTTTTAGCCTTGGAAAGCATTTGTATGACCTGTTCGTTGGAGATAATCGTGACAGGACTGAATGATTTGAGGTATGTCTGGTGGGGATGGAAGGGTTTGAAGTCACTGCCAAATGTCAGACAGCAGGTTGGCAATTTCCTCAGTTTAGTGTGAGTGGTAGTGTCCACTACAAGTTCAGTACACAGGTGGGTATTGCCTTTTATGTTTTGGACATAGCTAAAGAATCCCTTATGACTGCCTTTAGGTGGGAATGCTAATTTAGTCTCGTAACTAGACCTTACAGGACTTTACAAGATATCTGATTTACTTGTTCAAACTGTGGAGGGTAGTCTTTCCCTGTTGAGCAAGTTCCCTCTTGTTCTTAAATCAGTTTCTTTCCTTTGTTATACAATTCATTTATACTTACAGTCCACCAGAGCAGCTTGCTTTCAGGTACACCAGAGTCAATACATTTGATTACGTGGTTATGCAGGGCATCTGTGTACTCCTCTGCATAAGAGTTATTGTTGGCTATTTTAGCAGGAGGGCTTTGAAACTTTTTATACCATTGCTTAGTAGGATACAGTTTGCTTTGGAGTAATTTTTCACCTTTTTTTTTTTTGCTTCTATTGGGGCGGGGGGGGGGGTGTCAGGTTTGATCTTTACTTCAAACGAGGCAGATTTATGGTCTGATCTTACCACAGAGGGCAACACATAGGAGATGGTGCAGTGACTCCCCCATGCTGATGAGCACTAGGTATAGGACATTTGAGCCCCTTGTGGGGGGGGAGGGGGCAGACCAACTGTTCAAGGGCATTTGAATTAAAGTCCAGGAACCACAGAGCGACTATGTTTATGCTCATGTAAGCCACCTGGTCGATGGAAGGATAGCTGAAATATCCTTGACTAGGTGCTTGGCTATATTCTGAATGATTCTAGCAAGTCCAGGTAGGCAGTGTGCTTCTCCTGGTTCAGGATGGGGGACCTGTAGCTAGTGATGATGTGGTAGGGTATTTCAATTATAGTTATTTGGAACTGGAGTAGCTCAAAAGAGAGTCCTACTGGTTTACCAGTCTTGAGGTGTATTTGGATTTAATGAAAATGAATACACATCCACTTTTGTTTCTTTCACTCTCATTTTGGGGTCTGAATGTGCGAAAGACATTGCACCCTTTTACAGCCAGACTGCTCTCTGCAGTCTTGAACAAAGTCTCAATGACTGCACAAGACATCAGCATCTTCCAAGGTAAGCAGTGCTTTCTGGGAGTACAGTTTACTGTTTATTCTTCTAGCATAAAGCAGCATGACCTTGAGTTTGTTGCTAGTGGATTTCTTTACATCGGAAGATTTGTTGTTTTGACATTGCGTAAAAAAGGCACTATGGGGGAGGCAAGCATCTTTGCCAGTATCTGAAAGCCTTCAAGAGACAGGTGAAGGCCATCTGTGGCAAAGTTTTTATAGTCTGTCGACCATTCCAAGGCTGACAGATAATGGATCCCACTGGAGTGACACCAGAAGCTAAGCCAATTATTAAAATCAAATGAAAGTAGAATGCTGCTTAGGGATAAGGACCCGGTCAGACACATAATCCAAGAGCTCAGTCATGTCTCAAGTCATTCACTCCAACAGGCACCCCCTGTGCTAATGCCTATGCTAACCTAGCAGTATATCAATGGGAAAAGATGTACATTTTCAATGATGAAAGATTTAAAAATAATGTCATCCTATACAGACGTTTTGTAGATGACATTCTCCTTTTTTGGAATGGAGATGTTAAATCACTAGATGATTTTGTAGATTTTATGGGATCAACTACCACTTTCCTAGAATTTACATATGAATGTTCTACCAATACAGTGAATTTCCTTGATATTACCATCAGTAAGAATGTTTTGAATAAAATTACAACATCATTGTACAGGAAACCTTGTTGGAGGAATGGCATTCTCCATTTTGAGAGTATGCATCCTAGACATATATTTCCCAATGTGGTTAAAAATCAAATGTCCAGGATAACTAGATTATGCAATAGTCCAGAAGATGTCAGTTATTATATGGATTTCCAGGAAAAATGCTTCATTGATAGGGGATATCCATTTCAACTAATTACGAACCAACGAAATAATGCTATAGGTACATCTAGGCCAGTACAAAGGAAATGGCGTTCTAGCAGCCAATCAGGAAACAATAAAGGGAAAATTCAATATGACATTAGGTATACAAATGATATAAGTTCTATAAGAGACATCATCTATAATAATTGGAAGTTACTTAGCATGGATAAAGATTTAGCTAAAATAGTGGGGGACAGACCAAGCTTTAGATATAGTAATTGCCTAAAATCTTAAAAGGTTATTGTGTAGGGAGAAAGTGAAAATTGAACCCCTAGACATCAGGATGAAATATAGACAAGGTACCTTTCCCTGCAGGAAATGTGTGTGTAAATTTATTTCCACTGCTCAAAAATTTGAACTTGTAGATTTAGGTGTTGTTTTTGAACCAAAATTTTATGCTACATGTGACACGACTAATGTCATTTATTTGGCCACTTGTGAAGTCTGCGGAGCCTACTACGTGGGTATGACCGCACGTAGATTCAAGGACCGCATTTATAATCATGTGTATGACATCAGAAAAGGAAATACCACCAATGTGTTAGCTAGACACTGCCAACAGTTTCCAATGCACACTTTCAAATTTAGGGTTTTGCAGTTGTTGCATCCCAATAGAAGAGAAGGAGACATTGTAGGTGCCCTCGAATTGAATGAATTAAAATGGATTCTAAGCCTCAGGGCACATATAGAACCTGGTTTGAACTCGGCCCTCAGTATCAGACCTGCGCTTTTAGGAAATATTGTTATTTATTGATCCTTGTACACATATTTATAGTGGTATTTATAGATTTTTTATTGGCTTTTTTGCCACTTTTCTCACATGACATTTTTATTTCTTTTTCCTTTCCTTTCTTCCCTTCTTTCCTTTTTCTCCCACCCTTTTCCCCCTCCCCTCCCTTCTTTCCCCCCTCCCCCCCTCTCCTCCCGCCTTCCTTTCTTCTCCCTCCCCTTCTTCCCTCCCTCCCCTCCCTTTTCCCCCTCCCCTTTTCCCTCCTTTCCCTTCTTACCTTCCCCTGTTCCATTTTCTTCCCACATATTTTCTTTCCCCTTATCTTCTTCCTGGCTACCCTTTCCGCTTTATTATACGCATATTGTTGTTTTTAATATTGTTGATAGTATATTTAGTATGTATTCATGACCATCGGTCTTTTAAGATCTTATTTGATGACATCACTTCTATATTTTATTGAATCTATATGTTGCAAATGGACCTCTTCATATGTCTATCCATATACACAGTTTTTATATAGATCAATTTCTTTAGGTTGTTGTTTTAACTTGTATATTCTATTATGAATATATACACCATGTAATCAAATTAGTACTTGAGCTTTTGAAGATCTGTTTTCAATGCATTTATGTGTGTATATATTTTAACTAAATTTGTTTTTTTCTAGCATAGTTAGTAACAACTCTGATGGCTCCTAAGCATGTTTATCCTTTTAAATGCATATAAGCTTGCTTAATTGTTTGATCTAATTGTTTAATTAGGGTGGATATTTTTGTATATAATGATAAGGATTTGCCTTTTGCAATGTAACCTGAGGAAGCGCACTAGGATACTGCGTGAAAGTGCTTGTTCTCTCTTCTAAATAAATTGTTTGTTCATTTATGGTGGTTCATGGTGGTTCCTTGCGAGTTTACAAGAAGTCACTCCAACATGTACTGAGTCATAACGTGAGGTGTTGCTGAGTGATTTGAATGTGCGTGTGTGATTTGATGGATCCTGGCACCTGACCATGACCTTTCTCCTACATCTGTGCGTCTCACTGTTGAGTTGCCCAAGAACAACACATTTGGTTTTGAGGTGTTTTGCCTTAGAGGCTTAATGGTTGAAACACTGGTATGTGTGTGTTGTTAAATGTAGAGGTGGATTCTGTTCATATAACAGTACGTGAGGGTTGTTTGTGCTTGGGAGGGCTCCAGTCTTTTGGTAGGCTCTTAGCGAGTACCTCCGCATATGTGGGTGTGTGTCTTAACCTTATATTGTATGAGAGGAGGTGTGTGTGATCTAACAACCTGTATGATGTCTTGTTTATTGTTGCGTGAAAGACTGATTCTAGTTCTCTCATATTGTATTTGATTTCTTTAGGAGCAAGTGGTTGTCAGTATACATGAGACAACTGCTACATTGGCTCAGGATGCCCATGTCTATTAGGCTGGCTGGAGAAATGTTGGGAAACTTGACTGTCCATAGTAGCAGCTAATTTTTACATACTAATCTGTGAGAGGGCAAATTAGATTAGCTACTGCTCTGGGATTAACAAGGGGACTTATTCTATAGAAGATCAGGAATGAAAAGAGGGGCGACACTGCTCAGTGTTCAGATGAGTCGCCTGCAGTGCAGAAGTGCACAGCTGAGTTTCCCACAGAGCAGCAGGGAACCTGGGAGGGTTTCACTGACTGCTGCCTATGGAAAAATGTAATTTTAGGTGTACGCATCTATAAAGGGCACTACTAACCCCTGCTGCATGTTGTGCAACTACTCACAAACTTGAGGCTTATATACAGGCAAAATTAAAATAGTTTAAATCTACTCTGCCAACAGGAAATCACATAATGGAACCTCCTCTACCAATCCCCAGCTCAGGCAAGGCTATATCACACTCTTCTCCCACAAGCGTGGAGGGGAGCCCTTCTTAACGTAAGACGGCTGGACTTGAGTTCAAGTGTATGAATCAAAAAGGCAAATGAATGCAGTAAAAGTAAAATACAGTTGAAAAAGTGCAGATTAAACTCAAACTTAATTTCTTGTATTTGGCTTTGGATGGCTTGGATTCAAGCAGAAACTCTCTAGACCGCTGGAAAAGGACACGAAACACAGAGCAGCTCTGGTTAACATAACTGATGATACAGTACCACCTTTGTGAATCTAACACATTTAATTAAGAAAGGGAATCTTTACTGTACAGTGACAGTCTAATGACAACCTCCACCATATGCAAAGTAAAACTGATGCAAGATGGTGGCACCTTATGTGGCAGTAGCCTTTTCCAGCTCCTTTTCATCTTGTGTTTTCTGTAGTATGCATTTTTCTTGCGAGTTCTTGGAGTCACTGGTGGCCAAGTGTGGAGAGGATGTAGCCATGGTGGCTAAGGTGTCGGTGGAACTGTTGGACCGGTAGACCATTCAGGATTAGCTCAGGTAGTTTGGAGTGGCAGGAGTGCTTGGTCTGGTCGTAGCTGCTCCAGCCTCCATGTGGAGAGGTGTGCAGGGTGGAGAGGATGGCAGAGACAGAGTGTCAGATGGTGTCCAAGGATGTTGCGCCAGATCCGATTTGATTGTGAAGATGGAAGCGGGACCATTGCTGATGCAGAGACGAGGTTGGTGTTGGACGTGATGTGGACTGAGATCATGGAGGATGACGGAGACTGATCGTTGACCTGGATGATGCCGGATGGTGAAAACCAGACTGTCTTGCAGGATGAGGGCTGATCCAGACGTTTGATGTCTGTTTTTGTTGGATCAGTGGAGCTGGACTGGTATTTGCCAGTGTGTAGCTGGAGCTGCAGTTGGCTAGGACTGTGTGTGTGTGAGACAGAGAGAGAGACAGAGAGACAGAGAGAGAGAGACAGAGAGAGAGAGACAGAGAGAGAGAGACAGAGACAGAGTTTAAGTGCTTGTGTTTTTTGTTGCAGTGGTTCTGTGTTGTGTATCCATGAGCTTGAAGGAACGTAATTTCCTTCAGCTGTGCACTGTGTCATTCAGACCATACAACCACAAAAGTTTTACTTTATATAGACAGGACCCTAACAGCACAGTTCCAAGCTTTACAACATCTTTATTAGACTTCAGAAAAAACAGACAATGTGGCAAACTTACAGGAAATGGCACCAAGATGTGTGACATGTACCATTTGGGATAGCACAGCGGTAGCATTATCACCTCGCAGCAAGAGATTCTCCAGTTCAATTCTCGGCTGAGGTGCCTTATGCCCTCCCTGCATTCGTGTGGGTTTCCTCTGGGTGCTCCAGTTTCCTCCCACATTACAAAGACATGTGTCTGCAGCATTTCTCCCCTGGCTGCTGCTGAATATTGGCTTTGTTCCAAGTCAGACTTTCCCAGTTAACAAATGTTAAAATAAAAAAATAAATTTGGCAAACAAATTCTTCAAAACACTAGAGTGGAATCAAATACACGATTTGTACATCAAAGAGTATCATAACCAATGCGACTCAAAGCCAAACTAGTAGTAAAACATCTAAAGTGATAAGTTACTGCATACCATTGGGACTACTGCTACATGGTAGGTGTGCTAATGTGAAAATATAGCAGAAATTACATGAATAAAATTGCTGCCATGAATTCAAGATGGCTACAAAAGCCATGCTAAATGTGTGTGATGGGGGGTGGGGGGTAGATAATGGCAAGGCAAACTTTGTTGATATGTGGTTAGGAAGGTTTACTGTACAAGTGGTTAATAATAATCCTATTATAATCTCAGCCAACGTAACACAAGTAAAGTAGTCTGGTTCCTATTAGAATGACGAAAACGCATTTTGTCGAATGCGTTTTTATCGACACCTAAAGATCAAACAGGCAAAACAGTGAAGCGGCTGTTTAGTGAATTCTTTCCCTGGGAAAGAAGTCACTTGACCGTTTCGTTGCTTTGCCGTGTTGTGCAGTGTAGTGTGGTCTCAGGGATTCCCTTGTGACCTTAGGGTTAGTGTGCGGGTTAATGTAAGTGCATATGTATGAAAGTGTTTACTGTTTTTTTTTTTTCTTCCATTAGATGTATGGTTGAGTTAGGGTTGGGAGGGGGGGTAGAATTAGGGTTAAGATATGTGTTTGGAACAGTTTACGTTTTTTTGGCTGGAACAGCGATTTCTTTCCCTAGGAAAGAAATTGCTGTTCTGAGGTGTCGACATTTTCAGCTTTCGCTAAAAAAGGGTCAATGAAACATCGTTCGTTAACTTAAGCGTTCGATGTTTTAATATAGACCCAAGTAGTCAGATGCCCACAGATGAAGGTCAATGCATTGTAAACAGAAATCAACTGCCTATACCTGTATTACAACAACAAATTATTTTATATATATATATATATATATATATATATATATATATATATATATATATATATATATATATATATATATAATCACACTCTTTGTAAATGTTGCAGACCTTGTTGCCCGCATTCTATTTACGTGATCCCACTATGAAGGTCTATAATAGAACACTTTGTTAATATATGTGTCTTTGTACATATGACTTATTACTGCCAAGAGCAAAAACACAGTTTTTATCTCACAGCTTGCACATATTTTTAAACTTGCACATACGTGTAATATGTGAAACACATTAGGCATATTTCTGATCTGCTTAAATGCTATCTACATACGACTAGATGCATTTCCTCCTACTGCACCATTAATTAGTCCATATTGTGCGACTCCAGTGTTGTTACCACAAAGGCTTATAAATATACACACACTGAACCTAGTAAAGTGAATGAATGAGCTGGGGCTCTCCTCAGCTCACCTCACAGCAAGTTTTCCAGCTCCACTCTTCACCTAGAATGTGTTACAAGTCATTTAAAAATATGATGTGGAACGCAGAGTCTGTGCACTTTTCACATTACACAGTGTGTAAGGTATCTGCATATACACTGCTCCATAGTACACCTTTGATATCTAAATCTTCTGTATTACAGTTATTTAATACACAACAGTTCTGCAGGGCACCTTTGGGCATTCAGATGCATCCAAGTCACCCCTATGCAATCTAGAGATATTGCTTGGTACATAACAGAAAGCTACTACGTGCTCTACCGCTCCACAACACACTGCAAGCATCCCCCACTGGCTTAGAAACAAGTCCACTACACAGTACAAGCATGGTGTGTGCCTCGGATACTTTCCAGTAACTGGATGGAAAATGTGCCCTAGTGTGCAATGCAGGTACACCATACAGTTTTTTTGGGAACACATTTGATTAAACTTTTGAAACATATGATAAAATCATGAAAACAGTGACTAATCAGAGAAAATTCAAAATGTGATGCAATAGCACAAATTAAAGCAACATTGTTAGATAAACACACACAATTGCAACATAAGTTAATCAGTTAAAACTGCTTACTGTACTATAATACAAAAACGTTGAGTTATTTTAGAATATTAAACAAAGCAATTTGTGAAAATATTGAGATGAAAACTGGAGAAACATGCCCAAGTCATTTGAGAGTACAAGCATTACACAGATTACTCCACAAGTTGTGATAGTCTAAAGAATCTAGGAAAACATTTCCATGAATTTAAAAGTTTAACATTACCTGACAGGAAGAAATGAAAGCTCTGCTAATCCAATTTTGACAATAACAAAATAATAATAATAACAATAATAAACCATATAGGCAAATTAACAATTACAATATTGCTTTCAGTGTTAGTACTAAATTCTGAAATCTAACTGTACCACTCCCAATCTCCATATAAGATTTTGAGCTTCTAAATTTGTCCAAGAAGCATCAATCCTTAATCAACTCCAAAAGAATTTCAGAGAATCCACTACTTTATGGCAAAGCGAGCAATCAGGGGATGAAAAATCACCAAGTGAATCCACTTTATGAGACATCATATTGTGTGTGCTTTTTTTGTTTTATAAACAAGTTCTTTATTACACAAATAAAACATTACTTTTAATCTGACCATAAGATGACATTATTTGCCTACATGAAATTCTTTACACTAAAATGACTGTAAAGAAAAAGAAGTTGTGTCTTACCATAACGTTCCATCTGTGTTGTAGATCTTTGTTCATTCATTACTATTAGGACTTTTCAGTTCCATCCTCTGAACTGATACGGCCATTTCCAAGCTCACTCCAGCCAAAAACTCTCAGCTAAGACCTACCCATAATGCCCCTCTCCTGGTTACTCCAGATCAAGTTTACCCGCCCCTATATAATAGATGTAGCAATAGAAAAATAATAGAAGGCTCTGTCTGAGCAAATACCCTAACCAGGAGTTCCTAAAGTCCACCAGGAGTCCAGGCAGGGGGAGGGAGGGCAGGAAGTAATGAATGAACAAAGATCTACAACACAGATGGAATGTTATCTGATGTTGTAAATCTTTGTTCATTAAATTACTATTAGGACCATGTCCCCAGCTACTGAGTCCTGGGTGGCCCTAAGTAAGGATATTCCTGAGCACCATAGAACCAAAAGATGCTAGTCCCCTAGAGGCCAAATCCAATTTGTAATGAGAGATAAAGGTATGAGGTCTTGCCCAAGAGGCTGCTGCGCAGATATCATCCATAGAGGCTCTGGAATGAAATGCAACAGAAGTAGCCATAGATCTGGTAGAATGAGCCTTTATTCTCGAAGGTAAGGATAGCTTATTCTGTTGGTAGATAAAGGTAATGATATTTCTACGCCAGGAGGATAAAGTCATTTGGGAAACAGGTTTACCTAATCTGGGTCCTGCAAAGGCCACAAACAATTGATCTGTTTTCCTGAAAGATTTAGTCCAGTCCAAATAACAACGAAGCTGCTGATGCACATAAAGGGTGTGCAAAAGGTACTCCCCTCTATTAGAATGCTGAGGGAAGAAAATCGGCAGATCAATAGAATGGTTAATGGAAAATCCAGAAATGACATTGGGCAAGAAAGAAGGGTCAGTACGAAGGGGCACCCTATCCATGTGGAAGATCAAGTAAGGTCTCTTGACACTCAAGGCCTGTAGCTCAGATACTCTTCTTGCTGAGTAGTGCTACTAGAAGTAAGGTCTTCCATGAAAAAATGTTAAATCACATGAATCAAAGGGCTCGAAAGGATGACCTGTGAGAGACTGAAGTACCAAAGTCAAGTCCCAGGGTTCTAAGGGAGGCTAGACCGCAGGTCTAACATGTAATACTCCTTTCAAAAATGTCTTGCATAGGTGGTGTAACATAATCGAAGAATTATCAAGTCCATTATGAAAATTGGCGATAGCTGCTAAATGTACACAGTGATAGTCTATGCTGAGGCTCCTGCATGTAAAAGAGTAGTCAGGTATAGTAGGATCTTTTGAATACGCATAGAGACAGGGTCTAAGTTCTGATCTTTGGCCCAAATAAAGAACCTAGTCCATTTACTACAATAAGCTTTCCTGGTGGAAGGTTTGTGTGAAGCCAGAATAATTTCACGAACAGGAGATGGGATGTCAGGCAGCCTGGCAATCACTGGAAGTGGAGGAACCAAGCTGTGAGCTTGAGACTGTGGAGGTTCGGATGAATCAGTCCCTGAGGATGAGATAACAGGTCTTGGGAATGATCCGGGATCCACAGGCTGTGAATCAGATGAGGCCATAGAAACGGGAACCAGACTTGACGGGGCCAGTAGAGGGCAATAAGGATCACTTTGTTTCTCAACCTCTGAGCTTTCTGGAGAAATTCTGGAATGAGGGGAAAGAGGCAAAGGCATACAGAAGACCCGGGGGCCAATCGTGCATTAGAACATCCCTCGGAGGCTCCCCCTGAAGGGGGGGGGGATCAGGGCAAAGTAGCTTCTGCATTTGTAGTTTATAGGGGAAGCAAACAGATCGCAGCAAGGCTTGCCCCACCATTGGAAGATCCGATCAGCTGTTACATGGTTGAGGGACCATTCGTGAGGCATCAGGATGTTCTTGCTCAGATTGTCCGCAATAAGGTCGGAACTCCCAGGAATGTGCGTTGCTATAAGAAAACAGTTGGAAGCTATCGCCCAGTGCCAAATCCTAATGGCTTCCCGACACAGGGGTAAGACCTGGTTCCGCCTAGCTTGTTGATATACCAGATGACTGACATGTTTATAGACTGAATTGCAATGGTCCCAGAGAGTCGGGATACATGCTATGCTTGCAACACTAAAGAGAACTGCAATCAGTTCCAGGACATTTATGTGCAAATTGGCCTCTGTGGGGGACCAGGTGCCTTAGACCGTCTTTCACTGGAAATCACCCCCCCCCCCCACCTTAACAGGGAAGCGTCCGTGGTCACTGTGACCGTGAGCTGGGGAAGACAGAACAGTCAACACTAAAGATTTGTTTATGGCTTCATCCACCATAGCATTTCTTTCTTGCAACGGTCTGTAAGACGTATCATGTGGTCGAGTTAGAAACGACCATTGTGCGGAAAGAAACCACTGCAGGATTCTCATGTGTAGCCTCGCCAGTGGTACTAACGTAATGGCAGCTGCCATGGAGCCTAAGAGTTGCACTACAAGATGTGGTGGTACATAGGTCTGCGGAAAAAGGTCTTGGATTTGGTGTTTTGTTTTCGAAAGAATGTGAGGGGGGAGAGAAGCTTGACAGGATGTTGTCTCGAAGACCGCTCCAATAAATTCCAGTGTCTTCATTGGGGACATTTGAGCTTTGTCCTTGTTGATTGTAATCCCCAAGTGGAGAGCCAAGCGGAGAGTGAGACCTTGAGTGTAAAAGAAGCTGTGGACTAGGAGATTCCTGTTCGGAGCAGTAAGGATCCACTCGTCTAGATACAGAAACACCTGGAATCCTTGTAGTTGAAGATGAGCTACCACAACTGCCATACATTTGGTGAACACTCGGGGGGGGGGGCTGTCGAGAGACCGAATGGCAGTACTCTGATCGACTCCCAGCCGGAAGCGGAGAAACCTCTGGGAGTGGTGATCCATCTTTATGTGGTAGTATGCGTCCTGTAGGTCTAAACAGCACATTCAGTTGTCCCTCCCTAGGAATGGAAGAATGGACGGTATTGTGACCATCTGGAATTTCTGAGGTTTGATAAATGTGTTCAATAGGCTGAGATCCAGGAGTGGTCTCTAGCCCCCTGTCTTTTTTGGCACTAAAAAGAACCTAGAGTAAAACCCAGATCCTGCCTGGTCTGGTGAGACTGGTTGGATGACTCTTTCTTAGCAGCTTTTCTATTTCTAAGACTGCTAACTCCCTCTGATTGGGTGGTACATTGGGGATTCTTTTGACAGGTCTGGGAATTGAACTGAATGGTATTTGGTAGTCTCTGGATATTATTCTCTGCACCCAAACATCGGTAGTAATAAGATGCCAGGCTGGTAGGTGCAGAGAAAAACGACCCCTGACTGCTTCCAGTGGAAAGCAATTGGGCCGCTGCTCAGGAGTGATGGTAGGGTCTGCTGGAGAAAGAATCTCTAGCGCCCCGGTTACGCAGACCCCCTCTACCCCGAAAGGGGAGTCTTCCATACGAGTTGCCCCCTCTGCCCCAGGGGGATTGCTCACCACGAGATTCACAAAAAGATCCTTGGGATTTCTTGAACCACATTTTTCCTCCAGTCTGGTTCCTGGAGTAGGACCGATGGGGGTTGGAAAAGCGTATGCCCACAGCAGACGAGGTCTTTCCATCTTTCTCACTATGTGCAAGTGTCTCATACTTTGAGTCCAAAAAGTGCAGATTCGGTGGTATGAGATATCAAAAGCATCGATGAGTTGGAGATGGATTCAAGGGTCGCTAGCTGTGAGGTAACAGTGTCATGCACCTCATCAGGTAGTACCCCCACAAGACATTTCGGAAATTAGGTCTTTTTGGAGGCGAATAAAGGTGTGCCAGATAGTTCAGTGACCGAATGGAGAAGGTCGCTGAAGCATAGGTCTGCTTCCCTAGTCTGTCCATGGTCCGAACTCCCTGTTCAGAGGATGGACAGTGGAACTATCTTCTTCCAGTTCCCTCTTGGTGGCCACCGCCACGACCATAGAATCAACCCTCAACTGTTTGGACCAGTGGGGCTGGTCTTCAGGTGTAGATAAAATTTTGTCTGGCCTCTGGAGGACAGGTTCTACGTTGTCCTGGGCCTTCCAGGTATGCTGCACAATGAGCTTAACAAGGTCATCTGCCGGTGGGGTCACCCAGGAAGTAGATGACTGGGCAGGCCTGCAAGAACACCGATTCCTCAGAAGGGTTAGAGGACTTTGTCTCCCCGCTGCTTCAGGATTTCGAGAACGTCTCTGAATGAGATGTCATCTGGGAGAGACCGTGGGGACCCTTCCCCCTCATCACAAGCAGGGTCTTCGGTGATTCCTCCAGGGAATCAAGGTGCTTCCTCTTGCACCATTTCTTCTGGGGTGGCTCCCGAGCGGGATCTTCTGAGAATGACTCCGGAGAAGGGGTTTCCTTCAAAAGGGGGGGTCTTGCGACTCCCATGCCTGGGGTCCCAAAATAGAGGGTTGGGAGAGGTGCATGCTGGGGGGGGGTTATGATACGGATGTAATTGGTGCTGACTGCGAGCCTGCAGAGTCAAGGACCCTCTCCATCACCTGGACAGCAGGCCCGCCCGAGGAGGGATGGGAGCCCAGAACCAGGAAGGACAACCTCAGAACCGGGGTCACACCCTGCCCTGAGGAGCCCACCTTCAGGTGAGGAGCTCCAAGAGGACTGGAAACAGTCAGAGCCATGGACAGAGACGGCGCCAGCGAGAACCGGGCTAGGTACCAAGGTACGGACAGTCCAAGCACTGCTCCGAGAGAGCATCAGCTCCACCTGAGCCGATGCAGCAAGGGTGGTCGGTGCAGACAGGGGAAAAACTGCCGGAGCCAAGACAGTATGCACCGGAGTGGACATCGGTACAGAGATCTCCGGGATCTGGGTAGAGGCGGATAAACAGGGGAAGATGTAGTAAAAGATTCCGAGCCAAGAGGGACAGAAGGTCTAGCTGGAATGGGCAATCCCCTAGCTGCCAGAAGCTGGTCCACAACCCGCACTAGATCTAATTCAGAAAAATTCCTAGTAGATCTAAAGGAGGCCGCTGAAGGAGAATCAGGTCTTTCTAGATCTAGAAAGGGGCTAAGCCTCTGGCTCAAAAAAGGGTTGGAAGCTGGAGAGTATCGTTTCCTTGGCAGATATTCCAGTTTTGGAGCCAAAGAAACTGTCGGCACCGTGGCCGGGGATGGTGCCAACGCAGGTGCAGTCACAAAAGCCAATGTCGGAACCAAGAACGGCACCGAAGTTTGAACCAAAATAGGGGTGAATATCATGGACGGCACCGAGGGAGAAGATACAGAGCCTGGTGCCGAAGAGGTCTGCACAGACAGCACCAGTGAAGAATGGAGCCAACTCGGTTCCGTAACTGATGGAGATGCAGGAACTGAGTGACTCCATTTTTCCTTATGTTTTTTGGTCTTTGGAGGGGGTGAGACCTCTGACCCATATGGAACCTCCAAAAAAGGTGTCTTGATTAAACCTTTTAAAATAAGCTTATTTTTACGTTCTGCTAGTGTACGATTACTAAAACTAGCACAAATGTCACAGTCAGCTTTAATATGTTCCACACCCAAACAGTAGACACAATGAGCATGTGTATCCGAGTTACGCATCTTATGCCCCCACTTGTCACACTGTTTAAACCCCAACTTAGCTTTGTCTGACATGGTAAGGCAACAAGGCTATCCTATAGAAAAAACAAAATAAGGAAGAGAAAAAGGTGAGAATACCAACGATGGCATTTCAAAAATACCACAAGAAGTAGGAAGGGCATGTCAAAGGCAAGAGAGAGGGACAGTACCAATAATGGTAGAAATTAAAATTACCAAAGTAAAGGATAGGGAATAGAATTAGGTTATATACGACAGTGAGAAAAGGCTAAATTGACTAAAAAATAAAAACATTTTGAAGAGAAAGTATCTTAAAAATGACAATTTTCTAATTAGCTTTGAGAGAGATGGCTAGCACGTCTGATTAGGAAAACGGCAAACGAGATCTGGATTAACTAGGAGAGGGGCATTATGGGTAGGTCTTCACTGAGAGTTTTTGGCTGGCATGAGCTTGAAAACTGCAGTATCAGTTCTGAGGATGGAACCGAAGTCCTAATAGTAAATTAATGAACAAAGATTTACATCATCAGATATACATATTTCAATCTAAACTTGAACTTTGAAGTATTTCAGATACATTTGGTAAAAAGTTATCGAGTGGCACAGTGGCACAGCAGATAACATTGTCACCTCACAGCAAGAAGCTCTTTAGTCTGATTCTCAGCTGGGTTGCCTTCTGTATAGAGTCTGGATGTTCTCTCTATGTTCATGTGGGTTTCACCCCCATGCTCTGGCTTCCTCCCACATTACAAACACATGCAGTAGGTGGACGTGACATAATAAATTGGCTGTTGGTGTGAGCTTGCATGCAAGGGTGCAGTATGAAAGAACAACAGTGGCAAGGATGGCTATCCAGTGGTATAAGCCTTGCTCCTAGGTGATTGCAACTGTTGAAGTGACACCTCAACCCCATGTGCAAAAATGGGAAAAGGGGTTGTATATAGATGTATCAGAGCTGTTTGTCTGAAATAAACACAAATACCAAACAAATCAACTACTCAAAAGTGCTTATTTCAAGAAGCAGGTCTTGTTCAAACAGTTGTATATCCAGCATTCATTCCTACTTCCTACAGTAAATATTCCCTTTGAAAGCTCAGATTTAGCACAAAGGATAATTCTCACTGAACTAAAGGGTTTTTGGTATTGCACTACTTAAATGAAACCATCAGCATATATAGATCGCATTCAGTTTGTATACCTTTTTTTGGCAGCTATAGAAAAACTATGGCCAGGAGTGCACTAAACTTGTGGTATTTTGAACAACCATGTTATTTTAGTCTAAAACTTAAAATTAATTACTAAAATATTTTTTTTTTAAGTTTTAAAAAGCACAAAAGGAGATTAATTGACTAGTTCTCTTGTTTTACTTTTGCCAGGCTGTGGGTTAAGGCACTTATTTTGCAAAGCAGTGCAGAGTGTGTGTACCCTGAGCACAAAAAGTATATAGTTCCAGAATGCATACAGACAGATACAACCACTATGCACATCAATGGCATTGTGAAATGATGTGTGTTGTAAAATGCACACAGACAGATACAACCACTATGCACATCAATGGCATTGTGAAATGATGTGTGTTGTACATAGCATTCCATGAACATTATACCGCACAGTCCAGAAGGTATTTGTCAAGGCAGCATATTCGTAATTCTTATTACTGATCACATATCCTTACCTTTGGTGTACCTGTTTCCAATGTACTGCAGCTCTTATCCAGCATAGTCCCCAGCTCCAAATCTGGCTTAAAGTATTGTTTTATTTGATCTGTCATTTATGTTAAACTACAGCAGCATATCCATTTGCAATTGCAGCCCATAAAATTACAAGACAAAACAAGAAAACATACGAAAACATAAACAATTAGGAAAAAAGTATAATCCAGCAAAAGAGACATATGAAACAGTAGAGCAGTGCCATTATCAGCAATATGTAATTACAAACAGCAATTAATTATCATTAACAAAGAACACATTCCAAACAAATTCATGTGCAAAACCAAGAAAACTGAAGCTCACCCAAGCAGGGTCAGTAACCAAGAGTAAGGAGTTTATCGACATCCAAATGATGTACTACAAATTATTAATGCTGCACTGGTGTATATCCTACATTGTGAGCTGAAAAAGATAAGGTTAAGGAGTAAAGCGGCTGATCTTATAAGAGACAGAATGAAAAGTAAGGCACATAGCTTGAAAGTTAAGGAAAAACAAGAGTCAGCAAGAATAAGAAAGTGAAAGATTAAAGAATGGTGTGGACGGTTCATGCAGAAACAAAAAAAACAAAGCTTGCCTTGTGGCAGATCAACATATGGAAAACAAAAACAATGTTGACTAGGTTCCACACGGCAGAAAATCTTAGCAAGCCTGACTCTAGTGGCACACATCAGAATCTATAGAGACTGCAATTTAAACAATTATTAACATATTGCATCAGCACAGCTCAGGATCCATAATGGTACTTCAAATAAAAGTAACGATATGACAATCACACAAAGCTAAACTATGCTTAAGATTTTCTCTAGGACAGTCATAAAATGACGTCTGTAACTTAACTGTATGAACGGAATGCATGTTTTATCAGTGCAAATTAAATGACATGTTCCTTTTTTCCTCCCTGTGTACCACAAATGCTACAACAGAAAAGTGAATCACATTTAAGAACACTTTCAGTGTACTGCTTGTGTACTATGGGTTGCTCTGTACACCAAAAGCAGCCTATGCAGACACACAGCACTGTTAAATACACAGCCTCTT
This sequence comes from Protopterus annectens, assembly GCF_019279795.1. NCBI lineage: Eukaryota > Metazoa > Chordata > Ceratodontiformes > Protopteridae > Protopterus > Protopterus annectens. The sequence continues at coordinate 971,075,556 of NC_056746.1, forward strand.
CACAAAGCGTTTTTCCAGAACTTGTCTGCCATCAGGATGAACATATTTCTTCTGAAATTACTTGGTAAGACTTGAACCAGTGCTGGAGATTCTTGGTGCAACAAACACTTTCAGGGCAGATATAAAGATAGTATTGCAGCTAAATGAAGTGCTGCCCACATACCTCCACAGAGTCGACACAAGGTCACTAAGGAGACCGCACAGCACAAAAAGGAAAGCTGGTGCCGCCTAGTTAATATCACTTAAAGTTCTACCCTGTCAGCAAGACATGTGTCATTGAAGCCACCAAGACAGTCTGTTTTTTGACTGAACTACACATGCCTCTCGGGTGTGAAAACTGTAGAAGAGCTATTTCAGAATACAACTGCCAAATGACAGGTGGCCAAAGAAATACAATCTGAGCTTCTTAAAAATTGGTTTACGTTTAGTGTATTCCAAGGTCTTACATGTTGAGTGGCAGAGTCCTCCTAATACAAGTCATTCTTACATGACGCAGAGAAGATATTATGCCCAAGGCCTCTGCTTTACAATTAATAAAATATGACATTTCAGAAATTATAGAACAATTATTGCATATTAAAATCATTTTCTGGATACATTTATATCTCTGTTTTGTGCCATGATACATAATCAGAATAAAAGCTACACCTAAATGCATAACACACTGAACACATCACATTGGCTAACACATGCAAGAAAAAAAGAAGTTCTGTTGGGTGAATGAGCTACAGTACATGTGACAATTCAACTTCTACAATGTTGCCAGACTTTTGCAGTAAAGCACATGATATCATTGCCTTTGACCGTGCCACTACAAGGGCAACATAACTGGAAGAGTTCAAATATTTCTGCAACTCCATACGTGTAAGCTGTATTGCTATTGCATAATTTGGTTAGAAAAATGGGTACTTTTCCGTTATCGGGGCAACACTTCGAACGAGCGCTATATAACCTGCAAAAAATTGGCTGCATTTTTCTCTGGTGGTGCTTTTTTTTTTTTTTAGAAGCTTTGAATGCTTTCTGCTGTTATATGGATGTTATCAGCAAAATTCTATTTATGTTAAGGTGAATGTCTTAAAATGTTTTCATTTCAGAGGAAAACTGTACATTATCATGCAACCTCAATTCTGCAGCCATACTATGGTACTGTTTTCCTCTTGCCATGTCTTTTACTGCTGACCACCCAAACTTTGATACTATTTAATGCAAGTGTGTAAAGAAATGAGCAGTTAGTCTCTTACAGGTTGTGTTTCATTTGCGATGTATTTGAAAGCAACTGAAAATCCGAATAAATAATAGCTGATTTTATACTGGCTACTAATACCGACTGCTAAATGTTAAGACTGTTGCTTGCCAGTAAGAAGTACAAGTACCTAAAAGCATGTGCATTTCATCTTCTACTTGTCGTGCTTCATTGTTCCATGTGTTTACATTCATTGTATGGCTAAACGATAGTGTTTTATCACTCAGTACCATCTCATTTCACAGCATTTCATTTATTAGACTGGCGTAAATGACTATTTTTATTACTCGACAGTGCTCGATTTTTCACTGCATTGAAGTAAATCGGAATGGTGTAATATTAGTGTGTAGTTATTCGGCATCAGGTTTATATACTGTTAATGAGATAACTTTTCTAGGCAAAACCGCTAACATCGAACTGAAAAATAGGTTATCACTTGTCAAAGCCTATAAATCAGCATGGTACGCAAGCAGCTGTTATCAACTGCCACTGAATTGCGAAAATACAAATTCTTACATGCCGTAAAGAAGAACCACATTTTGACATGTGCATTTCGGCTATGTACCAGCGTTCGACAAAAGAGGGAGGTTTAAACGTGTTAAAAAAAGGGTAATTAAGGGTATCTCATTATGTTACAGAGGTAACAGAGGTGAATGTATTACACCTGCACAATAAAACAAAACATCAGCAACAAGAAATGCTTAGTCTTATACAATACATGTGTGCATCAGAAGCATAAGAAAACGTAACTTCCTGCTTGCACTTCGTAGTGTCAGCAATTAAGAATAAATGTTGATTGACGTTGTCATTTTCGTGTTCCTCTTAATTGAGTGAAACAGAAATGTATGTGAAACTGAAATACATGGACTTCTACTTAGACAGAACAGGGCTTCAAATACAATATTCAAAGCGCTCATTCGAAGTGTTGCCCCGATAACGGAAAAGTACTGAAAAATGAATTTATTATAGAAGAGAAGACGCATCAGTGATATAACCACCACATCTTGTAAGTCTATTTGGCTGCCCGTTGTTTTTAACATGAAAAATATAAGGCAGCCAAATGGCATAGGCATCCGTGTCATATTTTATGCTAAATATAAAATGTTTGCTTTTCATTAATAATTCTACTTATACTACAGTAGTATAAATACCACCTTGAGGTTTCTCCTGAAATCAGGCTACAAGCCTAATGGGACTAACCTAGTCAATAAAGGATAAATGGGATTGCATCTCAGAAAACAAGGTCCTTACCATCCTGCTATTTTGTTTAATCTGTCATTCGTCTGCATGTTACTTTATTGACTGGAAATATCCACTTAGTAGTTGTATCTTGATTCATAAGTTCATCTATGAAAATTATTTGTGTATAAACTTAGAGCCGAATAGTCAACTAATTTACAAGCTGCAGCTACTTTGGTATGAGTTATCGTTCTTACAACTCTACACTCAAATTCTCTCACTGCGCTGCAGTTAGGAATGGAACTGTGAAATTGACTACTGGCAGTGGAACACATGGGAAATGTGTGGGTGGGGATTAAGAATGAATGAGGCCTAATAATGCATCAGTACACTAGCAGTTAAAAAAAAAAAATTCTGTTGCAGTTATTTACAATATTGCCTAAGACAACAGCAGCCTATGCAGACACACAGCACTGTTAAATACACAGCCATTTCACAAAGCGTTTTTCCAGAACTTGTCTGACATTTAATGTACAGCTGTAAGATAACTTGTACTGAATATTTTTGTTACCGAAAATATTGAATATGGATCATAACTATGCATTTAAGTAATGCTGTCTGATAAAATGAGTGTTGAATATATTTATGAATATGAATGCTATTAAGAATATGAATGCTATTATTTCTTATCAGCATTGTGCCTTGGTCATGACTGAAAAGCACCCGTAGACCAGTTCACTTACCTGTACTTCACTTTAAACCAGATTCAGGCAACCTACTTTATCTTTCCTGTATATATCTTGCATTAGTCAGTTTATAATAAAACTGACACATTACTTGTCACTGTGACAGTAGAAAAATGCCTAAAGCTGTAACTTTTAACCAGGTTTATTACAGAAAATAAAGGCTAAATGTATGCATTCTGCACTCAACTGACAAATAAAAGAAAATCATAAAGTTCTATTTAAGTGTTTTCTTTTTACAAAAGTAGCAAACAAACACCATTCAGGCTTCTCTTCATTTTACTCAACATGCATCACCCACTGCATTTATTTACTTTGTTTTCCTTGATTTAGTGCCACTTGGAATTACCTAAATGTAGACATGAGGTGGTATTGATACTAAAACGGGGCAAATCAGGACTCTGGGGAAATGCCCATATTCTTTGTGAAAAGTGCTATGGGAGCTTTCACATTCAGCATCATCAACTCCGTTTTTCCTCATTTTCTACATGGGGTTGGGGTGCCGTGTCAACTGCCGCCATATCTCTATAATCAATGCCACTCTCCAGCCATCTTAGACACTCATGCCTGACTGCTGTAGGTCTTCTCTCACACTATCCATCCACCTCTATGCTGGACATCTACTTTCACATTCAGCTGTTCTATCACAAACCCAGCCAAATGGAACATTGGTTTAATTATCTCATCAAAAGGTCAGCAGGAATGTAACCCACACATTTGGAGTGGGAATTGGACTCACAGCCTTCTCTAACATCAAAGGAGACCTGGCTACCTGTTGAACCCCTGAAACTGCTAAGAAATGTGGATTTTTTCACTGACTGGAGGGAAGAATAAGAGTACGCCTTGGTATCACACTACAGGTCTACTCATATTCACACATTCCTCTGCTTATCACCGCATTGTACTATACACCTACCACAAAACCTATACACGACTGCCAAACCATACAAATGAGTCAAAGAAACATCAACAAATCAGTAAGTGAAAATGATGGTGTGTACATCCATTTCCTTGGCAGTAAACAATTTCCTGATGCAAACGAAAGAGTAGAACAATTGTGGGCCGCACAGAACAACATATCTGAAATAATGATCAAGACCCGATGATGAACAAAATACATATTTTAGTTTAAAAGGCATTAAAATTGTAGTCTTCCGGTTGAGTGGCTCCTTTTGCAAGTTACACATTAATGCGCTACGCAATACTTTACACAACGTAAAAATTGTATAAAACAAAACATGGTCTGACTGTTACCCTCGGCCACAATAATATACCGGATTCTGATTACTGGTTGTCAGGCTGCCTTGGAGTTAACCTACATCCACCAATAAACACATTGCACATGCGCAGGGTTAACTCTCGAGACTAGGATAGTGATAGATGTAGTACTTCTTACCTCCGTCTGCGTATGTTTCAGTGCCGTATCCGTCTTGCAGTCCGTTATTCCAGGTACCTTCGTATTTCGCCCCGCTGTTTACGCTTTGCCGTGTCCCATATCGTCCTTTAAAGCCATGGCTCCATTCTCCTTTATACACCCACCTTCCTTTGCTCTCCACTCCTAGCCCATGACGCTTGCCCTGCGACCAGTAACCTTCGTAAGTATTACCGCTTGGCCAGGTGTAGACCCCCACAACTTCGAAGCCGTAGTTCCAGGAGCCCGCATATTCTCCTTGTCCTTTTGGGCCAGTGCAAATGCCCTGGCCGTGGGCTTTGCCCCCCTCCCACCCCCCACAATACACTCCGCCGTCATCGAAGTCAAATCTGCCACCGCTCATGCCAAACCGCGAATACAGGAAACAGAGCCCTTATTTTGAAATACAAAAAAATTAAAATATCAGACTCCTTTTTCTAGACGTAGACCGCAAATATTAATACAGTAAATGTACACATCATGTCAAAATACTAATAAGCGGCAGAAGCTGTAACTTAAACCATAAAAAAATAAAGGTTTATATATAGCATTAAAATGATGCCATCAGCACTGTAGTATAACTTGAAAATACGTCTTGAGTACTATTTTAAAAAACTGTTAAGTGGCATAGTAAAATATATATGTCCCGTTGACTTGTTAGGCTTACTGATGCAATGCGTTCTGGTTTCTGAACTTCACACATTAAAGTGCTCTTGCCACTTGTGAGCCCAAATTTAGAGACATTTGCGCTGAAGACCGGGTTGTTTCTCCGGGCGCTACTCCCCGCCCTCTTTCTTTAGCCTTTCGGCCTCCCCAGTAAAACTCAGCTACTTTATCAGCCGGGCCCTACACTTGAGTTTCTCAGGGGGTCTGCCGCGCATTATTACGTTTTTTTCCCCGGAGGCGGTGGTGACCCCCTACCTTGTGTTCCCTCGACTCATGCAATCTTGGTGTGGATACGTTGTTGCAGACCTAACAAGGCTATCGCATCCCAGACTGTTCCAAAAATAAAACCCAATCCTCACACAGGGCTCCATAGCCTTTTTTAAAAGTGGTGCCAGGAAACTAAGGGGGTTGGGCTAGCTACATAAAAATAGAACACGTAGTTACAAAAATCAAATATGAATTGTCATTTTCTTTAAGTATTGAACTTATATCAACGTTATGCTGAAGTATTCCATCTAGCGAGAGTACACAATCTGAATAACAAAAATTCTGCACTTTTCAGCTATAAAGTGAGACCCGACCGGCGCAGTTTAGTCCGATTAGTGCTGGGAACGTTATCAGGACCTGCGGGAAAATCGCAAACGTTTGAAATATACAAGCAGCCGAAATTTACTTCTGCTGTCAAGTTAACTTCCGGGCGTGGTGTTTCGGAATTGTCAGGGCTGCAGGTAGTGTTCCTGTGTAACCGAAAGTTGATGTGCCACTTTCTGATACCCATGAGTACTAATGGTGGGAAGAAAAAATGCACGCGGTACACCACTTAACTGTTTAATCTTCCATTTACACAGACCGTGTGTGTATATATACCGGCGGCGATACCAGTGACGTTTTAAACTGTTTCCCGAAAACCCAACTATATTCGGAATATTTTTTCAGTTTGTCTAGTTCTACCTCACGTTTTGTAATTTGTAACGCTTGTTACACAGAGTGGTACTCCTCTTTACAAGGTCATGTTTGTTGTAACGAGGGAATGCTACAGTAGCGCTGAAGCGATCAGTTAGAAGGTTCATACCGTAGTAAATGTAAGATTTTCTTGACAGAAGTATCAGGTTGAGAACTTAAATAGTTGAAATGTTTTTCCAGTTATGGCCAAAAATAAAACTGAAAACATTTTGCATTATAAGATTTGCAAGACATTATATTAATGTTAAATTTTGCATTTTCTTGTTTAGTTACACATAAAATGACCACTCTGTGCATGCTATTATTTTTTATTATTTATTCGTGTGTTTGCATGCACAGCTGCAAATATGGTACACACATGCATACCATTAATTAAGTGGTGATATCTATCCCTCCCAGCATCGGACCAGAAGAATTAAAACCAACTCCAATGTATCATCCTTCTCTCTCCTTTCCCCAGTTAGGTCAGTCAAACTGTCAATATTTTTATTCCCCAGACCACTTTATAGCCACAGAAACCTGGCTAGATCTAGACACTAAAGATGAAGAAACCTTGTCGGTAAGCTTTAATATAATCAGACTACACAGAATAAGCAAGAAAGCAGGAGGTGTTGTCATTTGGTGATACTGAACTGCTAAAATGTAACACCCATAAAAGCCTTGCCATTACTGGAATATATAAATCTCCGGGTAAAAACACCTGTGTGTCTTAGAAGATATCCTCTCATGGGTCTTAGTATAATATTAGAAATCATTATACTGGGAAATGCCATCATTGGCAAACAGACACAAGTACCGCCCTCCAATGCAATACATCTATACAGAGTCTATAAGCTGCTTAATGCATTAAATAGATTTCATTAAACAGCATCCTGGGAATCTACTCTTGACTCTATTCTCACAACCTCAGCTAAGAAAGTTGTGTCCTTTGGCATTCACCTGACACTTAGTAATCGCCTTCTAAGATGCATCATCTATGACAGAGATCAAACCCATAAAGTCCATCTCTGTAAACCTGTCAGAAAGCTTATTAATTTCTACAGTGAATCTTCTTTCATCAGTAGCCGAAAACAAGTCAACTGGGCTGCACTTAAAACCATACCACTATAGGATGCTGTTGGCAATTTCAATATGCACCTGTGAGAATAAAAGGAGTTAAAGTCAGTCCTGGTCCTTGGCTAATTGGAAAAACAAAACAATTCATGACCTCTAGAGATAAGGCTTGGAAAATATGGCTATATAATAGAACTTGGATATACAGATACCTATGGAACCTTGCCAAGCAATGTGTGCAGCATGACAAGAAAACATATTATAGTAACATCAAGAATTTTCACTACTCCACCACAAAAGTTTTTGAGCATCTATAATTAACTCTTAAATCTTGACAAAATATCACAATCTTTCCCATCTATATCTGATACTTCCATAAGCACTGCTTCTCAGTTTAACCTGTACTTCACTTACGTCATTACCTTCTTGGTAAAAAATAGACTTTAGCAGCATACGGGTTCAATCCTAAATTAACATCTCCTATAATATAATCTCCTGTCCTGTAGCCACCTCACAAATCAAAATGTATCTACTCAAGTTAAAAATAATAGCTTTAACACCAGGCCAACTACCTACTATGCACATCATCATTTTTGCAGATGCCCTAGCCTATCCAGTTTCTATATTAATCAACCACTCTATCCAAGGAAATATCTCCCCATACTTTGGAAGAAATTCTTATTTCTACCTATGCATAAAGAAGGGCAATCTGCTAATCTAGTGGGCTATAGACAAAATGTACTTCTGTTTCTCCTTTCAAAAGTTTTACAAAGATGCATTCCATACCTCTTAAATGTCCAGACTGTTGCCTCATATTTTTAATGTGATCCTTATAACATATATGGCTTTCTAGCAAATCATTGAAGACTTAAGTCAGTAAATAATGCCATATATTTTGGGACTCAGACTTTATATCCTTCAAAAAATGCATACTAATGCAAAACAACTTATTCCAGCAACTTTCTTATATTATGGGAACTATGTTTAAAATTTATCACAGATTATGGGCCTTTGTCTCCCCATTATTTTTGTCTTTATCCAGATTTCTTGAGCTTAGAGGTTGAAAGACACAGTGCATTCACAGTCAATATCTTAATTATGTTACTATAAAAAACCTCCTCACATAATACAAAGCATGCCTTTAGACTCAGCCATAGCACATCTACTGCCTTGCTGAGCTTCACTGACATAATTAAGTGTTAAAGGATCTCTGGCTATCGAATCTCTGCACATTTTCTTGACTTGTCCAATGCCTTTGAGATTGTCATTCACCAAATCCTCCTAAGCAAACTTTTATCCCTTAAATTAGATGAGTCCTCACTTTACTGGTTTCATAGTTATCTATCAAACAGGACACAGGCTGTCAAATGGCAACATTACTTTTCCTCCTTCCTTCCTTCCTTCCTTCCTTCTTCCTGTGTCTATAGATGTCCCTCAAGGACCCATACTAGGCCATTTATTTTTCAATTTGTTTATCAATGACCTACATGCAGCCACCATTATACAATATACTAATCACTCAGCTATAATTTATGCAGCCAAGACGTTATACATAATCCAGGAACGCAACAAACTCCTTTTCCTCTGTTGAATCTTGTTTGGATAATTCTTAACTCAAACCCTAAAAAGACTAAGCTATTAGAATTCACTCCCAAGCAACTTTTCATTCAGACTGAACTAGTTACACATATCAAACTTCTGGGTGTGATCAGAGGTGAATATATGAAATTCAGTCACCTTCAACTAATAATAATAATTAAAAAAAAACTCACCAAAAGCTAGGCTCCCTATACTATGTGAAACTATCTTATTGAAGCAGCCATGAAAAATATAGCAGCAACCTTCCTATTTCCCGCATTTCTATACACCTCTCCCATTTTTACCAACCTAAACTCTACACTAACAGCCAAATCTGAACAGTGTTATATCAAGGAGGCAAAATTTGCAAATGATCAACACTTGAGATACCACCATTGCCTCTCACTGAAACAGTTGAACTGGCTCAAACTAATACATGAACTATTCACAGCTACTGATAACTTGCAGACTGTTCATTAACCTGAAAAATACACACCCCCTAAGCAATATTATTCATCTCTAATCTCCTAACAGGACTCCATGCTACAATGATAAATCTCTACTCACCACCAATAATCAAACCTAATAATACTGCTGGCAACTCCCTGTATTCAAATTGTATGGCTAGCAAATGGAACTCTGTCCCATTCCCACTAAGACTACTTAACTCCTTGAAGGACTTTAAAATCAAAATGAGGCAACATCTGATGGATAAATGGCTTTGTATTTTTAAATTCCATGGCTAGAGTCATACACATTGCAACCACTGAGTGCTAAATTACAGTATATTTTATTTCCTATGTGATCTACATTTATTTTCATTTTATCTTTCTCTCTCCCCCAGATTCTGCATGCCTTGCACAGCGTGCAGGATTAGTGCAGGAGCTCTAGCAGGCAATATGTCTGCCGTGCGATCCAGGAACAGCCTGCAGGTGGGGCATGAGTGCTTCTGCACTGGCCCTGCATGGACTAAGCCCCTGTATGCAAATCACCCCATTTGCAGGAGAAATCCATGCAAACGAGGTGAATTTGCAATCCAGGAAGCTTGAAACTGGCCATGCAGGACTAATGCTATCTGCAGAAATGTACTCGGTTAGCAACCGAGTAATAAAATAAACCTAAAGTAAGCATTCTAACTAAAATCACTATTCTGGCATGAAAGTCAATGGTAGGCAGAAGACAACATGGCCAGTGAGTAGTGGTTGCTAATGGGGGAGGCTCAGTGTGAGACATGTAACTATGCTTTAGCAGGCAATCCTATGCAAATGAGGGGAATGATAATGAATGCCAGTTCAGGTCCCAACAGTGTAAGAGTAGGAATAGCTTGGTGCAAACCTAGGAGTTAGCTGAAATCATGGGGGGGGGGGGGTGTCAGGCATACTGTAAGTGGATTATGTGGCTCGGATTTCCTCCTAGCTTGGCACAGCTAAGCAAGGGGGTGTGTCTGAATCTGCCTAGTACTCTTTACATTGCCTAATCAGGTGTGCACGCCGCATGCCGGGTTTTAAAAGAAGAAAAAAAGGTTAAACCAGGAAATAGCAGCACTGTGTGCATTTGAGCACTCTGTTTGTGCGGCACACCCACGGTCTTAAACAGGAAGGCAATGGGAAGGGAAAACAGGAGTATGAAGGTAATCAAGGAGAACCAGCATAGCTGGCAGGTGAAATGTATCAGAATCAGCCAATTACACAGGCAGCAGACCAGCCCAGCCCAGAACACTACTATAAACTATGCAAAGACCTTCCCCTCTGGTTTTTCCCATACTCTACACCACCAGTGTACAGAAGCGGGGAACTTTTAACAAACAAAACTACAAAATGAGAGGGGCTGCAGCAGGCAACATAGAACAACATGTGCAAGAGACTGAGGGTGGTGAGGATGTGAATGCTGCTGATCTACCCACAGTGAATAGATGGAGAAGAGTGTACAGACCCAGGGTAACCTACCAGGGGCTACAGGAGCTGGAGATAATGGAGCGCTATAGGGTGGATATGGACCTGCTACAGCAAATTGTTGAGCTGTGCCGACCACGCCTGACACACTGAACTTGACTGAGGGCAACCCATCCCAGTGGATACCAAGGTATGTGTAAGCCTAGGAATACTAGCAACAGGTACTTCCCAAAGCTTAACTGGGGATATCATGGGGATCTCACAGGCATCAGCATCCAGAGTATTCCACCAGTTCCTGGGTGCCATGTCAGCACATGCCAGTGAGCACATATATTTCCTCAACACCTGTGAGGTGTTGGCCAGCAATATGCGTCTCTTCCACCAAATTGCAGAATACCCTGAGGTAGTGGGTGCTATAGACTGCACACACATGCGCATCAAAGCACCACCCGGTGATCAGGGTAGGGCCCACATCAACCGTAGGGGCCTCCCCTCCATCAACTGACAGGTCATGTGCGATGCCCAGGGCATTATAACAAATGTGTGTGCTGGCTGCCCTGGAAGCTATCACAATTCCCACATTTGGCATCTGACGCAGCTGTACCAGAGATTTGCCAATGGGGACATCCCCTATGGTCACCTAGTGGGGAATGCTGGTTACACACTGGAGCCATGGCTGATGACACCCATCAGAAATGCACACACACCTGAGCAAGAACGCCATAATGAGGCACACACACAGACCAGACTTATAATAGAGCATGTGTTTGGGATGCTCAAGTCATGGTTCCGTTGTCTGGACACATCTGGTGGAGCCTTGCAGTACTTATCATTTACATGTACCCAGATTGTTGTGGTATGTGCCATGCTACACAATATGATCCTGCAGAAACAGCTGCAGCAGGAACAGCATGGGGCAGGGCCACACAGCCCCCAACCAATGCCAAACCTTGCACAGGCACAGAGTGAATCGAAGGAGGAACAACCTGAGCCTGCCCCAGTAGGCAGATGGAGGTGTGCCCAGTCTGCCGAGGCCGTGGAAAAGAGACAACGCATAGCACATACACTGACACAGTAGGGACCCAGGGAATGACACCTCTCTCTGACTCGCACATACAGTAAAAGGGATGTCAAACATGACACTACCTGTGCTTAACCATGTATAGGGAGTGTACTATGTGCATCCAACATAGGCAGCCCTCCAGCACCATCCTCAATCCTAGCACACTCACAAGGTAAGTCAATCAACCTACCAATTGCCATATGGCATAGAATGTGCCATTACCTGTATCTATGGTATGGATGTGAGCATGCAAGGGAATTGAGTGGCTGAATGTTATAGCAGCAAATAATAGACACCCATAGTGGCACCATGACATCTATAACACATACGGGAGTCACCATAGTAGCCAGTACTACACAGGGTGATGAAACCCACTGCAGGAAATCTGCTGGGTGACATGTGTGTGTCCATATGACTCACACATGCCAGTCAGGGAGGTTTACATGCCCAACGACAGTCTCAGCCAGCAGGACAGATGTAGACAAACCCAAACAGAGCCTGTGCTATGGCCTCTGAATGATGCCTATGGGTACCCCCCCCCCAGGCCTACACAGACAGACTACAGCAGGTCAGGCAGTGGGATGTTAGTTCTGAAGGGTAGGAAGTCAGACATTAATATGTAGGGCAACCAAAGCTAAGACCTGTAGTACACTAATATGTCTCTAGTCAGTATGATAGGTTAGACTACAGAATGAAATGGAGTACCTCACATACCAGTACAGTCATAGCAAATGTGTGCATGTGCCAGGTGTGCCCCCCCATCCTATGTAGATATGTAGAAAAAGTAAGGTGTGCCCCCTCAATCATGTGTAGATATGTAGAAACAGTCAGGTGTGCCCCCAAATCCTGTGTAGAAATGTAGTAACAGTCAGGTGTGCCCTCCCAATCCTGTGTAGAAATGTAAAAACAGTCAGGTGCCCCCCCCCCCACAACCCTATGTAGAAATGTAGTAACAGTCAGGTGTGTCCCCCCCCTCCCATGTAGACATGTAGAAACAGTCAGGTGTCCCCCCAATCCTGTGTAGAAATGTAGTAACAGTCAGGTGTGCCTCCAATCCTGTGTAGAAATGTAGTAACAGGTGTGCCCCCCAATCCTGTGTAGAAATGTAAAAACAGGTGTGTGTCCCCACAACCCTATGTAGAAATGTAGTAACAGTCAGGTGTGCCCCCCCCCACTCCCATGTAGACATCTTGAAACAGTCAGGTGTGTCCCACCCAATCCTGTGTAGAAATGTAGTAACAGGTATGCCCCCCAATCCTGTGTAGACATGTAAAAACAGTCAGGTGTGTCCCCCCACAACCCTATGTAGAAATGTAGCAACAGTCAGGTGTGCCCCCCACTCCCATGTAGACATGTAGAAATAGTCAGGTGCCCCCCCCAATCCTGTGTAGAAATGTAGTAACAGTCAGGTGTGCCCCCACTCCTGTGTAGAAATGTAGTAGCAGTCAGGTGTGCCCTCCCAATCCTATGTAGAAATGTAAAAAACAGGTGTCCCCTCCACAAACCTATGTAGAAATGTAATAACAGTCAGGTGTGCCTCCCCACTCCCATGTAGACATGTAGAAACAGTCAGGTGCCCCCCAATCCTGTGTAGAAATGTAGTAACAGTCAGGTGTGCCCCTCAGTCCTGTGTAGAAATGTAGTAACAGTCAGGTGTGCCCCCCAATCCTGTGTAGAAATGTAAAACAGGTGTGTGTCCCCACAACCCTATGTAGAAATGTAGTAACAGTTAGCAGTGCCCCCCATCATGCCTATGTAGACATGTGGAAACAGACAGGTCTGCTCCTTCCCACAATCTAGTGTAGAAATGTAGTGACACTCAGGTGTGCGCCCCCCAATCCTGTGTAGAAATGTAGTAACATGTATGAGTAGGTATAATACGAGTGGAGCACAGATGGCCAGAGGTGGCCAAGGTAGCAGGATAGGTTGTAGCATTTGCACAATATGCAGGTCTGTGTGTGTTAGGATGGTGTGTGTTTCATAATGTTTGAGAGTGGTCAGTATGTACGCATGTTGAGGTAAGACCTGGTTGCCATTGCCCACAACTGCTGATAACAGGGACAAGCCCTCACGACTGCAGTGCCAAAGAAAATCCCCACCAGTATAACACATGCTAGCAGTAAGCCATTGTAAATGTATGGTGGTAATATGTGTCATCATCTGAACGGCTGACATAGCATGGCTGTTGGTATAGATGTACAAGCAGTACACAGGAGAAAGTACCCCAGACATAGAGTAGATATTGTGTCACTGTGAAATGGTGACACCCTTGGATATGTACATATAGGTATGCATCACAGTAACAGGACCTGTAGTAGGGGATACCAGTGATGTCTGCCTGAACACCTGCAGATCACAAAGGAGGTAGGACTGATGTACTGGGAATCAGCTGATGTACCTGCACATGCCAGGATAACTGTAATGCCCCATGCATATCTGTGTGTCAGATGCAAGTAGTGTCCATAGCACACATGCACCCAGCCACACAAACACTACCCAGAGGCACCTCTCTGGCAATATCCCTGCTGTGGGGAATGGGTACAGTATGACCCCACCTGTATATGGCAAAAGCGAAAGACTGCAGCATGCAGTGCAAGTGTCCCATGCAGGTTTCTCCATAGCTGTAAGTAGCACCCTGCCAGCATCCACACCACATGATCAAGACTGATAGACGGTATTGGCATGAACAACTATCACATCTACTCTGTCACCCCAGGGGAATATACTGTATGGTGGTCTGGGACTGTAGGACTGACAGAATGCAACGACCTGCCACATCTGGCCTGCATCAACACCTAATGCCCCACAGGTGCCTGCCAAAGTCCCGTGTCTGACATGTACTGCCAATGCATGTTATGTCATGGACACCCAAATGACAACATAACACACTCCATGTAAGCCATATGCAAGGTCATGTGGACAAACCACAATAACATGTCCACCATGTCCCACTGCATGAACTGTAGACCAACACTAACACACACCTGTGATGTGGTGATACCCTTAGGGAAAATATCGGAGCATGTTTGCATAATGTATGGAAGAGGTTAGAATTACAGAGGGTGGTGTGGGAGCATGGGCAGCATGGAATGTGCAGGGTCCAACACCAAGCTGTGTGCACACTATCCCTGGCTGCAAACACATAAATGGGTGGCTGCACACCTGCCCGTATACCACAATAGGGTAAAATGTTCTGAACCATGGCCCCTGCCTCTGGCTAACATGTGCAAATCTGTTCAGCTGTGAGGCATTGCCACAGCAAGATAAGGCCATACTGCCATGTTGATGGGCGGACAAGAATGGGATCCTCTGCCAGCACTTTACCAAGGTGCTGAACTGGATACACAAACCCAGCACCAAGTGTCTGCAGCTCCCCCACCAGAATGGCATAACTTACCATGAATATGTAGGTGTCTGCCCACAATACCGGACACAGCTGTAGTCACCCTTGCCCCCTAAGTCATCACTGTGAGCAAGAATGTCCAGCTGTCCGTACATGAAGACAGAAAACATCACTGTGTATAACAGTACACATGTCTGAATATCTCTGCTAACAGCAGTACCATGCAGATGAAGCAGCACACACACTATCCCCTGCACAGTTTGTCCCCATATTGGCAAATGATTGACAGATACCCTGCAGAAACAGTATGCTACCTGTAGGTGTACAGCACAAAGGTCTGCACTGCAGTACAAACTACCTGGAATCGATCCACACATTCAATACAGTAGGGCATACTGGGCATGCTCACACACTTAAACAAATGAAGGCCTTGTCTGCAAACAACAGTGGACCAGACATATCTGGCATTTGCAGATGTTAGTGCAGACACTCCTCACTATGCAGCACTTATGCTTTGCACACACACTGGGTAGGTATACAGGCATATATCCAAGCACAACACACTATAATAAGCCAAAAGTAGACGTACACAGATGTGACTGTCACAAAGGGCCATCCATTATGAGGCCTGTTCCACCCAGCACACAGCCAAATGGCTACAACCACATGAGGTTCGGATGTCACTCACTGTAGACCTTAGCCACTGGTATCTGTCAGCATGACGGACTGTGTGGTGCAAGTGCTAGCTGTGCAACATGACTGTACAAGGAAGTAGTCATCTAGCAGCTGTATACATGCACCTGTGGAATATAACCCTGCATGTGCCCGCATGTGGTGTGTCAACCTCTACATGAATGGGTTATGGCCCATGCACACACACTGCCCTCCCCATAGCTGTACTATGACAAGCCTGCTGAGGTCACCCACTTTCAAATACACCCTTGTGAAAGGTGTAGGCCAATAATCTCTGTGGTGCTTCTTATAACTGTATACTGCTGTAGTGTAATAAACTAGTTAGGTAGGAGTTCTAATCCCAGACATGGCAAATGTGTGTGTGAGTGTGTGTGTGTGTGTTACCATCTGTGTAGAGAGCAATGCTCTTTAGGCTAGTCAAACTCACTACAATTCAAATGCCCTGCTTTGTCAAGGCTGCTGATGTCATACACTGTGAAATACACCTTTTGGAAAGGTGTAGCCTGGTAATCTCCATGGTGCATCCTATAACTGCGTACTACTGTAGTGTGATTAACTAGTTAGGTAGGAGCTCTAATCCCAGACATGGCAAGTGTGTGTGTGTGTGTGTGTGTGTGTGTGTGTGTGTGTGTGTGTGTGTGTGTGTGTGTGTGTGTGTGTGTGTTTCAATGTCAGTGTAGGGAGACATGCATTTTAGCCTAGCCATACTCACTACAATTCAGATGCCCTACTTTGGCAATCCTGCTGATGTCATTCATTGTGAAATACACCTTTGGGGAAGGAGTAGTCCAGTAATCCCCGTGGTGCGTCCTATAACAGCTTCATGCTGTAGTGTGATATAGAACTCTGGTAGGGGGTTATATTCCCATACATGTCGGTTGTGGATGTTTTGTGTATGTTTCACTGTCTGTGTAGGGAGCAATGCATTTTAGCCTAGCTACACTCACTACAATTCAAATGCCCTACTTTGGCAACCCTGCTGATGTAATTCATTGTGAAATACACCTTTGGGGAAGGAGTACTCCAGTAATCCCCATGATGTGCCTTATAATAGCTTTATGCTGTAGTGTGATATAGAACTCTGGTAGGGGTTCTATTCCCACATACATCGGTTGTGGATGTTTTGTGTGTGTTTCAATGTCTGTGTAGGGAGCAATGCATTTTAGCCTAGCCACACTCACTACAGTTCAAATGCCCTACTTTGGCAATCCTGCTGATGTCATTCATTGCGAAATACAGCTTTGGGAAAGGACTACTCCAGTAATTCCCGTGGTGCGTCCTATAACAGCTTCCTGCTGTAGTGTGACATAGAACTCTGGTAGGGTTTCTATACCCACACATGTCGGTTGTGGATGTTTTGTGTGTGTTTCAGTGTCTGTGTATGGAGCAATGCATTTTAGCCTAGCCACACTCACTATAATTCGAATGCCCTACTTTGGCAATCCTGCTGATGTCATCCAATGTGAAATACACCTTTGGGGAAGGAGTAATCTCCGTGGCACATCCTATAACTGCATAGTGCTGTAGTGTCATAAACTAGTTAGGAAGGAGCTCTAATCTCAGACATGATAGGTGTGTGTGTGTCTGTTTGTAACTCGTATCCTGTGTGGAGGTGGTTGTGAATGTGTAACAACTGGGCTCAATGTGGAGTGGGTTTGCAAATTTCTTGTATGGTGGCCCTAGTATGTATCACAATGTCCACAGTACAGGGATAACAGATGTGAAATAGCCGAGAGGCTGGGTTGCAAATCCATACCCATACATGTGACTTCAAGGCCAGGCAAACAAAGTTAGCAACTGTCGTATTACGCAGTGAACACTCTCAACCCATGTCTCATACAGACACACACTTGCCTAGACAACAGCCGCTATGTTGGTAGTACCCTGCATATTGCCCACTGATAGTAACTATGGTGTGATTGCAGTGGGCTACAGAGGGCATTGCACCCTGCCCATCTGTCCAGTAGGCACATACATGCCGACAGTGCACCTTCCCCATGTTCCCCACTGGACACCTGCAACACCTGTGGTGCCATCAAATGTGACCCACAAAGGACATACCATGCCTGAAAACATACCCTGTATGGACAGATGCCACTGACACCAAGGAATGCTGGTATCATGCTATCAGTGTAGGTGCAGGGTAAACCTGCTGTCCATTACCCTGTTTATATGGATGTCACTGTCTGAACAGCTATATGACATGGCATATAAAACTGTAATAGTACACAAATAAAGGATTTCCATTTATGCAATCCTGTGTGTGGTGTTATATCCCTATGACCTCTCTGTGGCTGTATGTTTCAGGCAACGATTGTCATTTGTATGGGTGGCTCATACAGTGTCCATTTGTTAAGGTGTTAACTGTAGGCATAGTGGCTGTTCCATATTATGTGCACCTTCTACATATGTATCTTACTGTACATATCTCTGCGTGTGTATGTGTAGTCACATATATATCCATATATATATATATATATATATATATATATATATATATATATATATATATTTGTATTTATATATCTGTATCTGCATATTTGTACCTGTGTATATGTATCCTGGGGACGTTGATAGCTTCCACATTGTACATTTCCTATGGGAGCCAAACTGTACTGCATGATATGTTACCAATACCAGCCTGACATCATACAGGTGGGATGTAGTACTGTTAACATCTTGTGCCCATGTCGTGTCAGGTCTTGGTTATGGGATCTGCAACACTTGGTAGTGTATTGCAGGGCGGATATGTTTGGCTATGGGGGGGTATACCTATTCGTACAAGACGTATATTGTTTGGGGCCTCTCAACCTCATTAACAGTGCATGTGGACATATATGTTTTAGTTATTTTCCCATTATCTACAGCTGTATGTCCATATATACCTACATAGACGTATATATCTGCTTATATATATATATAACTTGCTGTATATATTTAGACATATAGATGTAGACATATATATCTATAGATGTAGGCATTTGCATGTATATATGTTTATATGTATTTATATATGTATATATATATATATATATATATATGTATGTGTGTATATATATATATATATATATATATATGTTGTATCTAGTTAGATAATATATTTACACACACACATACATCTTCTAAATGTTGGAATACATTCTCTGTACTGTTGACTGACTGGGCTGGATAATATGTTTGTGAATACATCAGGATTATGTATATCTGATATGGCTTAGTGGTAAATCACTTTGTCTATGGTGTGCAGGGTCCTGGGTTTGAGCCTTGCAGAGGCTGTTTACTTTGTTGCTGGGTAGAACAAGGGCCGTTGGATACAGAGTGATTAAGGCACTTTTGTGCAGTTGTAAGCGAGTTTGCGTGGGTTTGCACGAAGGTAAGCACTGCTAACTTCCGGTTACAGTTTCTTATACTCAGCTTCTAATTTGCTTAACCAGTGTAGGCATTGCTTACTCCCGCATAAACAGGCTTAAACCCGCTTACTGCTGCTTAAAAGTCCTTACTCCTGCTTAGCCCCGAGCTAATTTCTTTAAAAGAAAAGAAAAAGGGGTTGATAGGAAAGTGGTGAAAAAAGGGGCACAAAGAGGGAAAGACAGTAGGGAAACTAGCCAGGGATGTGCAGGAAGGGTGTAGGGAAGGTCCATAGCTGCCCATTTTTTTCTACAGCAAGGGCTGTGCATATACACTGAATTTGGAGGTAGATTTGGACACTCACACCCCTGGGAGGGGGTGAGGACAACAATAATAAGTTGTGATGCCAATTAGACCGGATTACATGTGTCCAGTGGACACGTGTGCGAAAAGGACCGCTATGTATGGGGCGAGATTTTTTTGTGGGAACAGATTGCTCTTTTTTTTTCAGGTGAGCGTGGGATGTTGGGGAGGGGTAGTAGGTATAGTTGGGGAGGTAGGTTGGGTAGGTGAACAGACAAGACAAACAAGATGCATACAGGGGCGGTATTTGACACTTGTGGGGGGTAAACACCTTGATGGGGATGGGTGTTGGGAAATCGGAAGCCCATGAGCCCCCTAGTGGAAACAGTGGGACTGAGGTCCCCACCCATGGGCGGTCACCACTGCACCTTCACAGCCCCGAAGGCTGACCCTCTAGTCGTGACACGCGGATCTCGAGCTGGCGTTGCAGATCACCAAACTGCTGGTTGATCTCTCTAAGCACCACGACCCTGATCTGGCAATGGGTGACAGGTGTCTGTCCGCGCCCGCTCCCAGGGGGGGTGAGCCCCATCCCCTGAGGTGGTTCCACCCAAAGGAGGTGCAGGACCAACGGACAGGGAGGTCCTGGGTTGGGCCCCAGATATGCTGGTGCCTGGTACCACGGCCAGCTGAGGTGGGTCAGCTGGGACTCGCCTTCCCAAGCATGCTATAGTGTTTAGATGTCATCATCATATGTGGGTTAGTAATAGTCAAAACATTCCAGGGTTAGGTATAACAGCATGCATAGATATTCCCATTAACCCAGAGACCAGATGTGGAACAGTTGCATAGCAAACAGAACACATGCATATGTGGAACCACAGTGGTAATAAGAACAGCATGCAGGTACATTGATGGCACCATGCCACCAATGTTGGAATAATTCAATATAGCACATTCGTGGGAACCATTTAAATATTTATCAAACAATTGGACAGTATCAGAACATAGGTGTCATTACATATCAGTTGGGGTGGGTATGTTGGAGATATGGTGGTGGGGGGAGAATGATGTCAATTAACAACTAGTATATTCCTGTAGTACACATTACTTTCCTAGTCAGTGCTGTTTATCTGTACCTTACAAGTCTTACTACACTACCCTATAGCTTTAGTTTGGACAGTGATATGGCTGTCGTCATCATTACACATGAACTGGTTTTACCTGCAGTATACACTTCTTACCTGGTATAGCTATGGTGGGAATGTTTGTTAACACTAACTGTTTCTACACATACTCCCAGATTCTGGGTTGATGTTGTGCACATAGCTATCCAACTCTTTCTGCACAGACTCTGGTCATGTGTTGACCACATGCTGGTGTGCCGGGACATATCTAGAATATTGCCCTCTTCCACCTTTAGTGACCTGATACACACATATACATGCTTTGCTATGCAGTTATATTATGTAGCACAGTGTGGGTAACAGTAATCAGTGATACTTTATTACTCAGAGAAACACTCACAATTCCCTGCAATACCAAAGTGAACAGTACCAATACAGGTTATAATGGTCTGTATTTCTCAGCACAGTGTTCGTATACGACGTACCTGTGGGAGTAATGTTTGTTAGCACTGCCTGACAGTTTCCACACAAACTTCCAGATTACACATTAGTATTATGCATATACATCTCACTCTGTTACTGTACACACTCTGGTCACAGCTTGACAACATGGGAGTGTAGATAGGACATACATGAAATATAACTCTCCTAACAGTTTCAGGGTTGCTACAGTGACAGGTTTGTTCTCATAGGTGTTTGACAATCACTTGTATTCCATGTTTTCTGGCTAAACATCTGGGATAATCCCACAGACTTACCAGGGGGACAGGCAGCAGATATGGGGCCCATACACTGGACATTCTGGCCCCAGCCGTTATGGGTATGATTCTGTATGCAGCCTACATCCTCTCCCAGGATTCAGACCATGGCTGTGTCTGTTACAGCTTAAACACCGTCCATCACAGTTGTGTCTGCTATATAGATATTGCTGTATATCTCCTATCTGCTTTCTGTCTTATTAATCCCCTGTGCTTTTGCATTCTGACCTTGTATTACAACACTCTTATACAGATTTCCTAGCCAGTTATATGTTGTAGGACAGTGTGGGTGAAAGTGATGTATGATACCTCATTATTCAGAGCAACTGCATCAGTAGTACTGCCATACAATGCCAATGTAAACAGTAACAGTATTGGGTATCATTCTTGTATTTCTGGGCACAGTGTTGGTATCTGACAGACCTGTGGGAGAAATGTTTATTAGCACTACCTGAATGTTCTCACACACAGTACCAGATTCCACATTACTATTATGCAAATACATCTCACTTTGTTACTGTACACACTCTGACCACAGCTTGACAAGTTGGGGTGTAAATGGGACATACCTGGCTTCTTAGTCTCATAAGGTATTGGGGAGTTGCTAGTGTGCCAGCTTTGTTCTCATAGATGTGTGTCAATCAGTTGTATTTCCTGTTTGCTGCCTATACATTTGGGATCATCCCACTAATTTCCCAGGGGGACAGGTTGATAGGCAATAGATGTGGGCCACTTTACTGGGCATATCTGTACAGTTGTGGGGTATGATTCTGTATGCAGAGTACTACCACTGGCAGGATTCGAACCATGGCTGTGTGTGCTAAAAAAAACAATAGTTTACATCTCAGTTGCATGTGCTATTCGGGTTTTGTTGTCTGCATTTTCCCTGTTTACGGTCTATGTGTCTCTCAGTTGTACTACATGGCCTCTGGGGATTACACCTGTCATATACAAGTATTCCTACACATTCAATTTATGGTGCATGGTGTGAGTAACAGTGCTTAATACAACAGTACTGTTACATGACTGTGAATCTACGTTACCATATGATACCAGATTATACACATGCAGTCCAGCAGTTAGACCTTTATTGTCAGGCTATTACACTTTCATTGACATACAAATGATATGAGACTCTTCCTGCCATATTCTCTAGTGTATGCAGTACTTGCCTTGAACAATACAGGTTTTATACAGGCAATTAATTTATTACTACTTTTAGTTTTATTTCCTATGACAGTAAATGCATGAGTATTACTGACCTGCCTCGAGTCGCAACCTCGCCAGGTGACTGACATGGGCCTCCTGGTTCACGGCCCGCTCCATTGCAGCTGTGAGGGACATAAGAGGAATATTTAGCCATACCTATCCACGATATACCCGAGCTGGCAATTATTACACACATAGTGGGGTGATACTTACACACAACTGAAACAAACCCTGCCACTCTAGCCTCTTGGATTCACTGCTCCAAGAGGTCCCCCTTAAGCTGCTTCAGGTCGGCATAGTGATGCCTGACCTGCTCACCAGTTCGGGGTATGCCAGTGGCACTGGTGAGGTAACAGCCAAGATGGTCCCAGGCCTCCACCTTATATTGGGAGCCCTGGTACTGGCCCTGCAGCAGTCTCTGATCATGGTCTTTGACAAAGAGTCCTGCCATGACTTTGGACTCCTGGATGCACCAGCGCTGCACCCGAAAGCGCACACCTTCTCCCCTTACTGCCATTGTGCCTGCAAGGGGAAGCTACAACCAGTTATGAGAGGTATTACTGCCTCTTGGGTTTAAGTAGGGCCAATTTCCCTCACTTTTCCGTGATTGGCCAGTTTTGAAAAGGCTAGGCTATGGGCAAACCTGCTTACCTAGGGTTGGCATTGTTTAAAGGGGTATAACACTAGGCACATTGAGTTAGCTGGCCTACACATAGCTTACACCTCCTAAGCTGGCCCGTGCAATGCTTAGCATTGCTTACATTAGACTTTGCATTATAATTCCTTTTTGGCATTGAGTTATTATTCATTACACCTTATATGTATGCCTGGAATCCATGATTCATGTGTACGTACACTGTATGGGGTCCTTATGTTTTATTGGGGACTTCAACACTCTATTACAATTACACTGGACTTCTGGCCTTACTGCTGTACTCCGGTTCACATATTTATGTTATGTAGTGGATTAAGGCACATATGTCTGTATACTGATTCCTTTCACAGGTTCAGTTTGCTTTTACTATGGTGAAGACTTGTTTGCTGATACCTCATTTTTATGTACTTCTGTGATGGCTTGGTGGTTAACTACTGTGACTATGGTGTATAGGGTCCTGGGTTCGAGACCTGCATGGCTGTTTACTTTGTTGACGGGCAGAACAAGGGCCACTGGATACAGAGTGAGTAAGGCACTTTTGAGCATTTGTAAGTGGGTTTGAGTGGGTTTGTACGATGGTAAGCACTGCTAAGCTACCGTTACATCTGCTTACAGAGAGTTAGCTTCAAAATTGCTTAACCAGTGTAGGCATTGCTTACCGCTGCGCAAATGGGCTTAAGCTCACCTACTAGTGCTTAAATGTGCTTACTACTGCTTATTGGTGCTTAAACCTGCTTACTACTGCTTTATTCATTATGTCACTGACACCTCACAAGTTCATTTACTGCAGTACTCCAGTTCATAAAAAAATATGTTATTTAGTGGGTTATGCAACATAAATATTAGTCATAACATGCTTTGTCATGGAAAATGGAATGTGCTGCAGTGGGACTCGAACCAGGAATGCCTGCTCGTAAGGCGAATGCTCTGCCCACTACACTATTACTATGCTGCCTCAGTTGCATATATCTTTCTTGTTGTCCTCTTCAGCCATTTAAGCTGCATTAACCGCAGCTAAGCGATGGGCACACCTGCGCACCTACGGTTAACTTTAATTGGATTTTAAAATAAAAATAAATACAGGGTTTGTTCATTTTATTTGTAATTACTTGCAGTTGTACATGTGGGGGAATGTTGGTGGGGATATGTGGACACCTGTGAGTGGTCTCGCTCATTTCTTACCCCTTTCTGCTGTTCTTCATTGCGGGGGCGTGTAGATTCTGAGAGCTCTGCTCTCAGACACGCCCCCTGCACTGTTACAAGTTCCATGTAAGATTAGGAGCTCAGGCAGCACGCCTCATTACTATGCATAATATGCTGCCGACCTACTCTTAAACGTCCGCCTCCATGCAGGACTAAGTTAGTCTTGCACAGAGGAATGATAAATCCAGGGGTCTGTTTCTGCATTATTCTTTCTAAACTACTTGCCTCATTCACCATCTATAATTTTTACTTCTCTTTTCTCATCTTACATATATCCGCACTAATTATTTTCTTTTTCTCCTCCTGATGACTTATACCTTTTATATTTTCCTTCGTTAATTTCTTCCCATCATTCCATTCACAAGTTGTTTTGCATATGTACTTCAGTAGTCCTTACAGTAGAGCATCTCCACGCTAATGTTATATATACTACTTTGGTAAATTGTTTGTCATACATGTATATTGTAATTTAATTTTGTCACTTACTTTTTGCATTTTACATATTCCATTACTGAAATGATGTAAAACTATTGTACTCCATTTGTTACTGTAAATAACTACTGCCCATACACCACGTTTCTGCATGACTATTCTACTCCTATAAAAAATACATATACATATATATATATATATATATATATATATATATATATATATATACACACACACACACACACACACACACACACTGGATATTTTCTCCCTGAGCCTCCAGTGAAAAGGAGATTTTTCCCAGAAAACAAATGGCAATAACCAATTAAATAAATAAATGAAGGCATGCCTTTATTGCGGATTGCTTAATACCTTAAAGATTAGGGCCTCTAATTTTCTATTTTTCCAGGAAAAATGCAGATAAATCCTGAATATGGACTGTCTGAATATTAGAAAACATAGGATTTTCATGAAATTTGGCATTTATGCTATAGCACTTATTCATTGCAACTTGGTCCACCGCAGTGGTGCCGAGGTTAGCATTGTTGCCTCACAGCAAGAGGTTCTCAGGTTTGAGTCTCAGCTGGAATGCCTTCTGTGCAGAGTCTGCATGTCCTCCTTGTGGTTGAGTGAGCTTTAAAGACATGCAGGTAGGTGTGTGTGGGTATGTGTGTGCATTCAATGAAGGTTGGGTGCCGGGCTGGCAACTCTACACTGTAAACCTCCAGTGCCAATTGATCTGCAGACCTGTGATCTGTTGTGGTGACCACTAACTGGGAAAAGCCGAAAGACATTGCTTTTTACTTATTCATCAGAGCTTGCATTTCTTCTCATATTTGCTACTTATAATACCATAGCTTACTTTATTGAGTGTTCTGTACACAGAATCTGCTTTAATTTTTCAAATATATTGATGCACTAGAAAATTATAATTAAATAACAGAGAAGACCAGAAATTACACATACAAATCTTGGGTTTAATTCTATGATTTCATCTCATGAAAATGGAATTTCAATTTATGGAGAGCCATAAATAAGTGTCCCTGCCTTAAGATGCTCACAGCTGCAGAATGTTTCTATTTCCTCATAGCTTTCAACTGTCCAGAATTTCTGAGAATGTCCAAATTTTTGACTTGTGTTTGAGGGTGTTCCTACTAAAATTGGTGTTTTTCTGGCAAATTGTTAAGGATTGAAGTTACTAAATAATGACAGACTTTGGAGTTTTAAGCACCATATCCTTCAGAAAATGCATGCTAATGCAAAACCTGTTATTCTGCCAGCGTTTTAAATTTATAAGGGTGATGTCTAAAATATGTTCCTGATTTTGGACCTTTATCACCACATTATTTTTGGCTTTGTCCATAATTCTTGTGCTTTGAGATTGAGACGTATGGACATTGAAAAGTGTGGATATCTACATGGTATTTCTGTGATCACAGATGATCCAGCACTGTGGTGTGGAATCTTTTTTCACAATCATTATATATAATAACATTCACAGCAGTTGAAGGACAGTTGAAAAAAATACAGTAACCCATGAAAATATTACACAGTTCAAGACAACTAAAAAAAAAGTCCTGGGAGTCAATGAACTCTGTGTAGGCTTCTCGCATAGCCTACATGGAGTTTGTGTTTGCATGGTGAGCAACAGTGCTTAATACAAATTCATGCTGTGCACAGCGTTTAAACATAAACAAACATGGTTTCATGGCTAGCAACAGTGTTGGTGGCCAGGAAAACTTGCATAGCAGACATGTACAGCTGTTTACCTATGGGCAAACTAGGTCTGCAGGATTGGGTGGAATGCCACAATGATTACCAGGGTTAATAATATAACACTGTATATGGTTCAAATGCATTACAAGACAGTGTACACAGTGCAGAGTATTGTGGAATCCCATTTTAGGCATTCTGTACAAAAGTTGTTTGAATGATCCGTAACGGTACATAGACTGCCATTTAAAATAAACAGTCAGGAGAAGTGTGTTGTACTGAATAGGGACACACAGATGGAAAGAGGACAGGTGAAACATCATAATGTACAGTAGATGAGGGCATGTAAATGGAAGACAGTTGTAGCAGGAATACTAATCACATATCAAAATGATAGAGTATGGACTGCACAGTGAAAATGTATATTATGTGACTGTCACACAAGATGACATAACAGTGGAGAAGATGCCTTTGTGATATAAGCATCCCAACACGAACATTGGAGAGGACATCTATCAGGGATGTTATATACAATCGGGTTAGGTGCATATTGTGAAGCTGTACAAAATGGTTTGCCTGAATATTACTGTAATGTCAGCAGAGATCTCCACCAACTGGGACACAGTTACAGGATCATAGATAACAATAAACAGAAGCATGCACAATCGTGGATAATATTAGAATAATACCACCAGTGATTCCATATCTCTGACATAGTATCTGATTCTGCGTGATCATAGATGGCTCTGCAGGAACACACTTGTACAACTATTATGACGCACACCGTCCTGACACTGTAACATCTGCTGGACATATTAGGAGCGACATTGTTATACCTGTATGTGATATTATGATAAATGCAGGCTAATTGACTGGTGTGCATGGCATATATATTGCACAGTTCAAACTGTCATGTATGTAATCCGTGCCATCAAATGTGGTCAAACAGCTATATATGCACTCGGTGCATCACCAGAACAGGTATCACATATGCATCTGGTATAATGCCTTGA
Source organism: Protopterus annectens (assembly GCF_019279795.1). Lineage (NCBI taxonomy): Eukaryota > Metazoa > Chordata > Ceratodontiformes > Protopteridae > Protopterus > Protopterus annectens. The sequence goes on from NC_056746.1 coordinate 971,103,144, forward strand.
TGGGAGGTTCCGCACCATCAGACAGTAATGTTTATGCAATAAAAAGAATACTTGGGTATCGCTAATAAGATGTGTGGGAGCTCACAGTGGCAAAGGCAGTACACTTGAGTTACATATCACTGGAAGATGTGTAGGGAGGTACATGAAGAACAGTGCATTGTATTCAATTATTGGTGTGATGAAGACTGTGAACCATGGAGGTATTATGGCCAGTGATGTAGATGCCCTGCACATACTCAGGAGTTGTGTTACATACAAGGGAGTAGTCACCATTGTAGGCACATGCTGATGGATGTTTCATATACCATCTACCCCAGTACACAGATCACATACCTCTTGGTTTGCTTATAGTGATGTCTACATTATCATTGGGTTGTGCATTTGTCTTCATAATGTAACAAAGTCAGCCATGTTTTTGTGCCATCTCATGTGTTGTCATGGCTCTGGCAGCAATCTTTGGTGTGTGTTGATGCTGTTTGTATTATACTGATATCACAGTTTGAGTCAATGATTGTCCACAATCTGCAGTCCTCCAGACTTAATGTGTGTGACTTAAATAATGGACAGGAAAGAGATTAGTAGACAGCCCTGATGTACGGACCTAATCATTGGACTGGAGATATTTATTTATTTAACTTTTGTTGACCGGGAAAGTCCAACTAGGACAGCACCTATTTTCAACAAAGGCCTGGGGAGAAACACTACAAACACATGTCTTTAGAATGTGGGAGTAAACCAGAGTAAACCCACATGAACACAGAGAGGACATGCAGAAGGCACCCCAGGCAAGAATCGAACTGTAGAATTTCTTGCTGTGAGTCAACAATGTTAACTGCTGAACCACTGCACCTCCGATGTAGGTCATTTCACACATTTCAACATATTTAAACTCCATGTATGTGATCCATTGGTCTACCCACTTGGTGATATAGGTGTCTATGGCCACTTGTGACAGTGTTGAGTTAATACCTCAGTATGGATTTGTGTCAAATGTCTTGGCCTGGTCAAATTCCACAAGAGTATATGAATTATACTGTTGTCATCATGCATGGCCTCTATGACCTTCTTGAGGACATTTAACAGATGTAACAGACATGGATGTAGCATTAAAACAACTCACACATCTTTTGCACACAGCCGAGATATTACCAGTGTCCATTTAGAAAAGATCCATGATTACATGTTGGTCTACCTCACAAATGAGGAGAGACAGAATTTGTCTATACATACATGCATTAGGTGCAACCCCCACACACACTCAGATGGATGCATGTTGATGTACACCATTCTACAGGAACATATTCTGTCTGGATGTTGTGTTGAAGTGTGGAGCCAACCGTGTCAGGTAGATGTATTTTCTGAGTCACGCTATAGGCAATCTGTGATGTTGTCACGGTCTATTGATTCTGTGTGATAGGCCCAGATGAAGGTAAGACAGCGCATAC
>NC_056746.1:971109588-971144588 GCF_019279795.1 Protopterus annectens
CTCAATGTGCTGTAAAGCATTTGGTGATTTGTTAGAGATGGATGACATGGAAACATTTTGATGAAGCATAATAGAAAAGGAAAAAAAAGAGATAAAGGTTGGGGTGAGAGAAAAATGAGATAAAATTAGTACCATCATAGATGACATGCAATGCATTATCACAATAATGCAACTATTTTATTTGAAGTTTTACATTTCACTATACTTTCTAACAACTACAAGCTATAATTATGGATTTCTCAAAGTAATCCTTGCAGTGTGCAGATATTACACTTATGCTTGGTCCAATTATATAGATTAAAGTTAACAGCAGGACATTTATGCCACTTGTGTAGAATTGAATTTATGTACGATTATTAAAGGATTACAGTATTTTATACTTGTTACTTGTGGAATTTGAACCCACACCATCTGACTATAGTCTTACACTTGACTCCTAAAGTTGGCTTGTGCTACAGACTGACACATGCATACTGGCTTTTACAGTTAGGATATGCATGCTTACTTTTGCTACTACTGTATAGAAAAAAATATATTTTTTAAATGTAAAATTTACAATAATACTTTTCTTGTGCTGCATACATGCCACTTCCTTCCCTCAGTCTCTCTAGACACTGAGCATGGTGCTGCCTACTTGCACTTATTTCTGCATTAGCTGTGAAAATAAAAGAACAAACAGAAGAGCATTATAAATATCAGTCTTGCCTATGTTACTAATTCCCAACCCATCCAGCCACTGGTTAAATGTATCCCTTTTAGGTCACTAAAGTGGTGCCTACACTGTTCTCTAGTGTGTGGAATGCCAATCACACTGGATACAGCCTTGGCCAGACTATTCCAAGCCGCAGACTTGTACTGCGAGCCAGTATACTCCCCCTGCAAAAGCCTTTGGCTGTGGTGCTTTACCAGGAGTCCAATAAAGATTCTGGATTCCTGAATACCCCATCTCTACACCCTAAACCGGGCACTTTCCTCTCTAACACCAAACATGTCTAACCAGAAAACACTGCAATAGCAAATAATGATTTCCCACCCAATGCATATTATTGTGTTTACCGGTAGTGCGCAAACCAGAGCAATAATACCAACCAAGTTTCCTTGATGTTAAGAGGAGAGCAACAGTGCAAAACAGAGAGAAAAGCAGTTTTGGAAATTGGTAAGTTAATCTGAACCTTGACATTAGTTTGAGGAGTGTGTGCTGCTGGAACTGTTATGTGATTTAACTTTGCAGACATGCACGGGGGCATAAATTTCATGACCTGACATGTTTGGTTTGGTTTATACACTAATAAAATTGATTTTTTACAGTGTGTGATTCAAACCTATGTATAAGAGGCAAAACATTTTCTTCCACAGTGGTGATTTCCTATCTTTGCCACAGAAGAAGTGCTTCTCAGACATAGCCATGAATTATTTATAAATACACATGACAGACTAAGGTGGTAACCATGTATGTGTGTGACCTGACAAGGTCCTTGTTTATACAATCATGTGTGTATGTGTCTTAGTGAAGTGTGAAGGCCATCCAAGTCCAGATAGCACAATTTTACTTCTAGACACACAGTAGACGGTATGCCCTCAGTCATACATATGAACCTTCAAAACACAGTAATGGTGTCTTATCCATCATATGGATAATTCATATGAGCTCCACTGGTATAAGTAGTTATTGTTACTTATAATTTATGTTTAAAAATTTATAAGTGATAGTTAATATAAAGTGAAATGGAATGACAGTAAAAATGTCTAGAATTTCCTGTATTAGAACCCAGGGCCATCTGTATTGCAGCCCTACACTTACACCTCTTGCCACAGGAATAGTGAAATAACAGTTGGATATTTTCCTATTCATTAATATAAACTGAAATGTAACAACAGTGAAAATATGTTGAACTTATTGTATTAGAACCCAGGATCATCTGTATTACAGCCCTACACTTACACCTGCTACCACAGGAATAGTTAAATAACCATTGGATATTTCCCTATTCATTATTAACTTCTGTGAGTTGACCACTGTGTAACCCCACTTAACTTGTTTGTGCAGTGCCTAATACACTTGAAACAATGTATCCAGTTTGAAATTGTTGACTGTTTCCTGTTTGCAGGTGCCATAGGACAGCAGGTGTTGGGGAAGCTTGCTAACCACTGTGCGATGTTGCTAAGTGGTGTTGTGCAAGGGAAAACAAAAAAATGCAACAATGACATTGAATGTCTACATCCTGTCTGTAGGTGTTCTGTCTGCTTCCTGTGAGGGCCAGTAGTCCAGGTTTGCACACTACTAAATGTTGCACAAACTAGATAAGCAAAGTTAAACTTGTTTTAGCCTTATGTTCAGTGTTTATTAGGTATCATCCCTAAAAGGCAAATGTGGGATTTGAAGCGTGATGTGCAGATAGTACATGCTGTGTGGATCAACATGTTTAGCAGCTGCGCTACACCTACAAGTGATTCACAGGTGTAGTTGGTGTATTGGTCATCCAACAAGTACTTTACATGATAACGATTGTGTTTCTCCATTTCCCCTGGTTGGGCTAAGCCAAAACGTAGGAGAAAATTAAGAGAACGAAAGAAAAGAAATCTATTAATTCAAATCACAGTAAGGCTATTTTATCCATGTTTGCCACAGAAAAAGCTATGCAGCAGAGACTGAAAATCATTGTGCAGACAAGCAACTGCAACATCATCCACAGTATTAACAAAACATGCGACAGTCGTACATTTCTGAGTTGTTTGTACATATATTAATTTCAGATGTAGTGCAATGAGTGATCACACAACCATTTATGACCATTGCTTGCAGAAATGCAGCTCTATCTTATCCATCTGATATCTTGCTCATTCTTCTGCTATCCGACCAGTAATCTGAGACATGTAGTCTGTAAGGTATTTTGTATCATTGTCCTTAAAACATGTGCAGATATTAAAACGCAATAATATACAGTTGTCAAAAAATGCAGGGGAGGTTGGATGTTATTGAACAGAAACTGTGAAATGTGTGCTGCTTACTTAAATTTTAAACATTGATACAATTACTTCTTCACTTTGTAAGTCTAACCTGGCTGACACACTCACCAGAGGTAAGAGAGTCTGAATTTATGTTGTGTTTTCCTTCTCCCTACCAGTAACCATTCACAGTTGCAATCCATTAGCAACAAACACTGAGGGAGTGCCTGCACTATGTTTACATTTGCTACACAGAGTCAGAAATTTGGGATTCAGCATTTCTAATGAGTTCACAACTCATTTGCATCTTCACCATGCTCACATCCATGAATCTACATTATGAAAAGGGAACTGTGTAGCCAAGGAACCTGAAGTTGAGGAGACTTGTTTATGTGGATAAGACAGACGAAGATTGCTATTACTGTGGATTTATCTGCACAGAAAACCACTGATCTTAATAAGGTATGATTGCATTTTTCACTTATATACTGGATGCTCAAATATTGCTAAAATATATATATATATATATATATATATATATATATATATATATATACACACACACACATATATACATACACATTAGCAAATGCTACTTTTATCTGTGTTCACTTCTTAGAAGTTTACTGATGGCACAGGCATTTTTTTCAGGACATTTTAATTTCTTAGATGCACAGCCTTATTAATTTTCATCACAAGTGCTAAAGTTATAACTGTTTCTCTTTACACTCTTCTAGTGTTATTTCAGTGAAATGTAAATGTCCTATATTGTCAATGACATGTGGGTGTTAGCCTTCTAGGATGGCCCATAAACACCTCTAGGGGAGTGCTGGCCACAGGTAGAGGTGACTGCCAATTGCATAAATTTGAATGTTCTGAGGTAAATGTTACACATTTTTGGGACGGTTTCTTTGATAGCACTTTTAGCAGTTCACTGATGTTTTATTCCTTTTTCTTTGTTAGCTGAATGTGTCATTTACCTATTGTTTTCGGGGTGGGGGAGACAAGTTCCATTTCTGTGTTGAGAGAAACAAAATTGTTTGTACAGAGGTTTGCTTTGCTATTGTTACTTCCCTTGTTTTGGATCCAACCTTGCTTTTTGTATGACTGTAATATGTTACAACCACATAAATCTTTTTTTATATTTTAATATCCTGATTGTTTTTTGTTTCTCCAATGAGTAATATTGAAAAAATACACATGTATGTGTTATATCTAAGAAGGACGTTTATTTATGTGATACTTATGTGTATTCTTTGTATTTTATGTCACCTAGGACTATAGCACCCATGTGTCCCAATCCCTGTAAACCCCTCTTCAGTGACCCTGAGAATGAAATAATTGTCCAAGCATTTAGGCAAATATGGTGCCTTTCTGCTTGAGAGAAGATGTGGGGATATGTCTGGAAGAATGCAAATTTGGTAGCAGATAGTGGATGATGTAAATACTGTTGGTGGCCAGATCACGACATATGATCAGGTGCATCATACGGCCACTGACAAGATTTCATCGGCCCAGAGGAGAGCAGTTGTAGTGGCCTAGAGACAGATGGCTATGGGGGGGGGCTGCTACAGAGCCACCACTGACACCAAATGAAGAGTTTCTGTCCACTGTCAGAGATCCAGAGAGCTCAGTGGAAAGTGCACAACAGCATTTGATTGATGTTGGTGCTGCTGTTTCAGGGAGGACAAGTATGTCTCAGGAGGAGCTTCCAGGTAGGCTTACCTATTTCAATTGCTAAATAGTTCTTGTATAATGAAATATTGACAGCAATACTTAAGTTTTGTTTAACATAAATCTTCTCTAGGGGGGAGACTAGTTGTAGATTGATACAGTTAACAACACATTCTGATTGATTACACATGGGTTTGGGGTGGACGTGTATCCATGTTTTTGTTAAAAGTATTGTGAATGGATATTTGAAGGTCCAAAAGCTTTAACCCCCTTGTGTTACTGTTAATTGCGGTGATGGTGTCCTTAGTTTTGCTTAACTTTTTCCAGGACAATCCGGCCTAGGAACTCTGGACTCATCTGCACATGGTAAGCAAGCCATTTTATGTCAGTACTGATGAGCAGTTCACAGAAATATTTATTTTAGCCATATGTGTGATGTTGGTATCAGGACTGTTGTGTGTAATTGCTCTGGTTTTTGTAATAGTGGCACACCTGTTAGTTTGTCAGCATATACTGGACTACAGTAGTGTAGGTATTAACTTCTTTCCTGTGTTTGTTGCTTATTATCACAAGTGATCCTGACAGTAGAAGTGTAGGACTCTTACCACCTGATGTCAGAGTATCAGCAACTCTGATGATGATGGTCGGCAAACAGAGGCACAGTTGTGGGATGCAGAGGTTGAATCTGAAACTGAGGGTGACATATAGCCATCCCCTGTAATTCCATCAGCCACAGCCAGTAGGCCTATGACAACCCATTCCAGTGAGTCTTCAGATATTAGATAGATGCAGGGTGATACATTTGATCAGGGTAGTGTGGATAATGCAGCTTCAGTGCCTGTTGACTCTGGCTGTAGACAAAGTGTGGGTGAGGTGCCATGTGGGAGGGTTGTTAGGTGTGCTTGGAGGAATGCTGCTATCCATCCTTCACCTCATCCAGGTGTGTCTTTCCGTGTCATGCGTCATATGTTTAAAGCCATCATGGAGGCGCAGGCACTTTGGTCCTCCGTAGAAATGCTTAAGGTTGTAGATGTGGCACAGGCTGACATGCGTGACTGCCTCTAGCATGTTGCAGATTCAATGGATCAGATGAATGACACATTGGAATGGCCAGTGTCTGTGTTAGAACATCTGCTGGGAGGGGGACAGCATCCACATGGGCATAGGTAAGCCACATCATCTGATGTTAGCCAACATGGCCGTGCCCAATCACGCTCCCATAGTGGCAGTACTTCTGCTGCTGCATTAGTGGTTGAGGTGTCCTCACCCAGACTTGGCAGAACAGAGTCTATATTAAATCAGTGAATGCTTAAAAAAGTGAATGCTGATTTATCAACCCCATGTAAACGAAAGCTTACAATCCCGAACACTTAGAACAGCGATTTTTTTTCCCCAGGGAAAAAAAAATCGCTGTTCCAAAAGAGAAAAAAAAAAAAAACTTTAAAACATTACATAATGTGTGTGGGGGGCTTCACCCCCCACACCCCCTACTTAAATATACAAACTCTGAGATCGCACTACAGTGACAAAAATGGCAAAATAATGAAGGCGGCCAAGTGATTTCTTTCCCAGGGAAAGAATTTGCTTATATGCCATTTCTGTATTTTACCGTTTCTTGCTTTCAAGTTCGATCAAGATGCATGCATCTTCAATCATATAATAGGGAACTGCAGGACATGGGGTGGTGGTTCTGGGCATATTTGTGTGGAAAACTCATCCAGAAGACATCAGTCACATTCAGGTAGCAGCAGTGCATCTAACCATAGGTATGGATGTGTCTGGCAGAGCCAGTTCTTGTGGTCGGGTATGATGACGTTGAACTGCCATTTCTACCATGCACGGCTCACACCTATCTGACATACCAAGATGTAGAGCTAGCACAGAGCTTGGCTGTGTTCTTGCAGACACTCACATACCATTTTCATCTGCAGGGTGCATATAGACACACACTCACACACACAAACACACACACACACATACACAACAGTTACATGGTTTAGCCATGAGGCTTAAAGCTCATTTTGTCTCACTGACCAGTTGTTACTTTATCCAAATATCTGCCCATTTCTCTTTCTTACTCACATGCAATCACTCACCTTTTGTGTCAACCTAGGCTTCCTGACCCCCACAACACCTTGTGCAAGTGATGATAACTTTGCAATATCCTTGTTTTCTGTTTTTTTAGATTCAGGGATACATACGTTTTGTCTCTGATGGTCAGAGTATAGTTGACTTGGTGCTTAGTATATCTGTGTTTGTGATGTTTATTAAATTGTATTGCTTTCTTACAACTTTTGTAATGTGTCCATACCTCCTCCACTCTTACAGTAACAAAGCTGCACCAAGTCATAAATAAAAGTGATAAAGGCTAAGCAATAGAGTGACTTTTTACATATTTTGGATCAAAACAATTTTTGCATCAGTATTTTTAAGAATCTTCTGAGGGTTATGAAGTCTTAAACAGACATGTATCTCATTAATTTCTAACTTCTCTCTTTAATTATTTGCAACTACAAAAGTATGAGGCCAACCTGAAGATATTCGGTGACCATCAGTACTTTTGAGAGGTATGGATGTGTGAATCTTTGATGCCTGAGGCTTATGACTTGATAGAGGACACATGTATTCACATAAGTCTCTGCTGTCACATGTTGAAGTCATTACTGTACAAATCACCCAACTTTTACTTACATTACCAAGTCACAATATGTAAGGATATGACATTCATTTGTATTATTATACAATTCTGTTTTAACAGTCCATGTTCAATGCTTACCTTGTAAATCTAGCAGTTGCTACAGTTTTAGTTCCACGCTGAGTCTGTCTGATGCTAGGAGTACACAGCCATTACATGGGTAGGTAAGGTTGTGAGCATTCCCTGGCATCAAGATTACTTATGTATGTGCGTAGGATGAAGGTTTTAGTCCCTTAGGTGGTAAGTAAGTGTGCTATGTGTTGCCTCTTAGCCAATGTGAGGGCATATTGAGCACAACTACTTCTGCCTACACCCACAGCAGCTGCTGGTTCCCCCTCTGACTCCTCACTTACGTGTGGCTCAAATCGGTCCCAAGGCAGGGTAATAGATCAGGGGTCCAGAGAGCAGCTCTTCCTGTAGCAACCACCTACCCCGCCAGTTGCAGCAGCCCCCTCCCCAGCCATTCCAGGGTTCCATTACTTGGCTATTTCTTCTCAGTTACCATAAACACTGTTCAGATCTGTCAGTGTGCATACTGTTTTCTTATTTACTTCTTGAACGACTACAGGTATTGAAATGAAACAGCACAAACACTGATAGCCATTTGCTAAACAAACAATGCAGTCTCACAATGAAAACACTTAACATGAGCAGTAAATTTCTCTGCCCTTGAAACTCACATTCATTAAATTGTCGTTAAAACCCATATTAAAAGAAAATGCATCTGGCCAGTGGAGGATTAAGTTTATCTTTGGGCTGTTTTCAAACCATAGGCTCCTTGCACACATTTTAGGGCCATGCATTCATGTATGTGTTCTTTGATTCACCTTCCTGATTGTATTAAATTATATTCCTTGTATAATATGGCACCAATTGTTAGAGTGTTTTTTTAAATTTGTAGTTTTGAACATTCTTCCATTAAGCAATGAAACAAAACATATGAACCAAATGACAAAACTACCCATTTCAGAAAATTTCAACCATAAAAGGCCACTAAACTTCTGTCATTACAATCCATCAACAACAGTCAATAAGCATGATCTCTGCAGAAGTAAAAGTCATCCGAATAATTCCACATTGAAGAGATTTGTATCTAATGAAGAGGTTGCTACTGGCAAAAAAACTTTACATTTCAGTGTTTCATCTACGAATTCAGTGCTTGCTGCCCTTGAAAAAATAATTGCCTATGTTATATTAAAAGTAGTTAAGCTGGTAATAGTGTAATAGGGAATGATTGAAAAGCCAACAACAGGTCCATAGTTACTAGACATCTCATACAAAGGAGAACACAGTTAGGAGTGTAGAACCCCTATCCCCCCTTAAAATGCACCATATTATCAGCGATTGAAAGGGCACTGCACTATCAGCACTCCATCGACATGGTGTGGGAGTAGAATCCACAGCCTTCTGCACCAAAGGCAATTATGCTACTAACACTGCTTTCAAATTCTACAGCACAAAGAGTGACTGCCATTTGCTATACAAAACAGTTAGTTACACCATTGAAAACAGACTTAGCATGAGCAACAGTAAACTTCTCTTCCTTTGTAACACAAACAATTCCATGAAAATAAACTGAAACTCATAATCTCTTGAAAATGTACTGAGTCTCATAATTCCCTGTAAATGTACTGAAACAAACTCACAATTCCTTCAGCAGTCTGGTAGTTGGTGTAGAGGATTCAGACACTTGTCTCCACTGAAGCTCACAATTCCTTCAGCAGTACGGTTTGTCAGTGTAGAGGATTCAGACACTTGTCTCCACTGAAGTTCACAATTCCTTCAGTGGTCTGGTAGTTGGTGTAGAGGATTCAGGCTGTTGTCTCCTGTAACCAGTTTACAGGGGCAAGCCTGATCAAGTTAATTAACTGACATTCCCTACCCCTTAACTTGGGCATTACATACCATACCTCCATACTGCTCAACCTCTTAGTATAAGAAATCTATACAAAGCCTAAAATAACGGGGGGACAAAGGCCCAAAAACAGGGACAGATTTTAAATATTACTCTTAGACTTAGAAAGTTGCTAGAACAACAGCATTTGTCTTATCATGCATTTTTGAAGGAAATGAAGTATGAAACTCAAATGTATGGCATTATTTAGCTATTTCAATCCTCAGTGATTTGCCAGAAAGCCAAAAAGTTTATGAGGAATAGGCCAAAAATATGAGGCATAAATCTGGACATACTGCAAAAATCTGGACAGTTGAGAGATATGCATACCTCTCGATTTCTTAGTGAAGGAAATCTGGATAAAGTCTGAAATAATGGGGTAGTATGGACCAAAAATAGGGATAGATTTTAAATATTGCTCTTTTTAACTTAGAAAGTTGCTAGAACAATAGGATTTGTGTCTGCATGCATTTTCTGAAGGATGTGAAGTCTGAAACTCATATATATGTCATTATTCAGTGACTTCATCCTCCGTGATTTGCCAGAAAACCAGAAACGTTAGCAGAAGCAGACCAAAACTATGAGGCTAAATCTGAACAGTTGAGAGGTATGTTAAAACACACACACGCGCACACACACACACACACACACACACACACACACACACACACACACACACACACTCACACACATATGCACAGACACACACACCCACTCACACACACATACACACACACACACACACACACCTACCTTCTCTCTGTTCTCACACAGCAACCTACACATACACAAAACCACCTACTCTCACAAAGTAACACGCACACACACACACACACACACACACACACACACACACACACCTTCTCCTTCACACATAAGCAAATGTGTAGTTTAAATTCCACATAGCAACACACACGCACTTTATCACTCATACGAACAGAATGGCTAGTTAACTACACACGCACACACACACACACACACACACACACACACACACACACACACACACTTACCCTCTCTGTCAGTGGAATGGCTAGTTTAAATTCCACGCACGAGTGTGGAATGTGTTTCCATCTGCACTGGCGTGCATGGCATGTGTGAGTGCAATGCACGCATAGTTCTCCTTAGAGGAGAAGACGCTGCCACCACGGATGTAAACAAATTCTGTGCTCGCTAGCAAAATTTTTATTTATTTTTTTTTAATTCTTAATCATTGAAGCCTCCTTACCATAGTAGCCCTCCCCCCCAGCCATGGGACCCTAGGCAACAGCCTATGTTGCCTAGTGCTAGATCCGGTTCTGTTGGGAGGTATGCTAGATATGTGAGTCATGGTAACTGCCTTATTTGCCAACACTCACATTCAGGATGATTCCCTTAGCATTATACATGACTTGGCAGTTAATGGAGTGGAAGCCCTTTCTGTTTATGTAGACCCTTCCCTGTTCCCCGGATGGTGCTTTTATTTCTATATGTGTACAACCTATGGCACCCAGTACTTTAGGTTAGTGTCGAACAGGGTAGAACTCCTGCATATTTCTGACCCTGTCCTCAGGAATATGGAATAAATATATGTGATCGCTGGCATGTTGGAGCATAGCATTCAGGAACTGATTGAGGATCCTGGATGCTGATGCCTGTTAGACTCCCAGCATGTCCCCTGTTGGTCTCTGAAAAGTTCCTGTAGCTAGCGTTCTAAGTGCTACACATACCTTTTTCTCCACTGGTATTGGCTCCCGCTGGTTTGCCCTGGGCCTGAGTTAAGAATGACCAGAGGTTGCAGAGTTCTTGTAGTGTTTCTATATCCACGTTGTAGTGCTCTACAATTTTCCCCTCGTGCAGACTGTAATACGTTAAATGGGGTCTGGAAACTCTTCTTCTTGGCCATGGCCTTTTAGCAGCAGCAGCAGCATAGACATCAGCCTGTTATACATAAACATGAATTAAATCAACAGCAATGCCTAACATTTTTTCTGTGTCGACTCCTTTCCATGGCTGTATTCCAGTAGGTTTTGGAATTCACAGGGAAAACTAGCACTGAGTCCACCCAATTGCTTTATAGCTTGTTGAATGGATCCTCCCTCTTGGATTGGTTGATTAGCATACAGTTCAGCTGCTTATGCTGTAATTTGCATGCCACGGTATTTACAGTGTTTGTGCGGCTCTACAAACCATGTAGAGCCAATTACTGAACACAAAACAGTGCACTACTATATGCTCGTTGCACCATGACGTGCACACAGTCTTAGTGGACCATGTAGGGTTTATTGAATCTGTACTGCTTTTTTTCTATTGTGTGGATAAATTAAGTTGGTCTTAGTCAGACCTTTTCTAGACAGAACTCCTGCCACAAAGGAAAAGGTAGCTACAATTACTTGTAAACAAGCATATCTTTGGGAGCTGAGATGAAACTGGAGTCACAAAACAATACTCACTCAAATAGGAGGAGAACATGTAAAATGCACTTTCTGTCACTAACAGTCATGAGTGAACCCAGGATCTTTGTACCCTGAAGCAGCTTAAATACGTCAGTTTCTGAAATAACATTATACTTGTAATCCATGGTAGATATGGACTATTATCTGTAAAAGCTTTTGTACTAAGTCATTAAATTAGTCTTTCTTTGTGGCAGTTTCCACAAACTTTATATGTATTGAACTTTCTGGATTTTTAAATAAAATATTCTTTTACAAATATTAAAGATTGGTGGCTGCTTTTCTTGCATGCCTGAAGAAAAGATATACAAAAGTATTCTTGGTTTTGCCGATAGGTGTGAAGCATGCTTTGTGCTGAACTGTTTGTTTTGGGACTCAAGGATCACACCAAGGTCCTTCTCAGAATTCCTCACATCAAGAATATCTGCCTGAGTCCCCATGATCTTTGTCACTTTACCTCAAAAACCTGCAGTATTGTGTGCTGCTGAGGTAAGAGCTCGGTCAGCCTAACTGAGAACACAGACTATGTGAATGATTGCTTTCTTCACCAGGGTTTACAGTTGACTATGATTATGTCAGGCAGCAGTACCAGAACAGTTGCATGACTCTAATCTTTGTAAAGTAGAGGGTGTCACATTATGAATATTAAAGTTGATTGGCAAATGTTGTCTATCACTCAGACTGAGAATAGCCTAGAACAAGACTCATAGGAATATGTACTCCATGTCAAGCTGCAGATCTTCAAAAGACAGTAGTGAGGGGATATGTGTTGTTTTCTAAATCCTTTCCCTTAGTTCAACCAATGGTGCCACTGGTAATTTAGTTCTGACGTATGCTGGAAATGGTAGGATCACTTCTTTAACTGTATAGAGTGCCATTACTGCTGCCATCTCATGGGTACTCGATAGTAACATGCATTGCACTGGAGGGCATAGGGGAGAATAGGCTCTAGTTACTTTGTCATGATACGGAAGTAGAAGAAAATGAGGTTTTGTAGTATGGGGTGGGAGTATCCATTGTCATCAGTGATCATTGTGATTACAAACATTTTTAAACATGAGGTTTTGTAGTATGGGGTGGGAGTATCCGTTGTCATCAGTGATCATTGTGATTACAAACATTTTTAAACATGAAGTTTTATAGTATGCGGTGGGAGTATCCATTGTCATCAGTGATCATTGTGATTACAAACATTTTTAAACATGAGGTTTTGTAGTATGTGATGGGAGTATCCATTGTCATCAGTGATCATTGTGATTACAAACATTTTTAAACATGAGGTTTTGTAGTATGGGGTGTGAGTATCTGTTGTCATCAGTGATCATTGTGATTACAAACATTTTTAAACATGAGGTTTTGTAGTATGGGGTGTGAGTATCTGTTGTCATCAGTGATCATTGTCATTACAAACATTTTTCATTTTCTGAATTGTTGTTACCTCAGAATTCATTACATTAAGTTATATGAGGTAGTCAAATCTCCTTAACGGGGTATAATTGGTCTCTTTGTGACTGAATGTATCATTTTCATTATTATCCATAATTCCCTATAGTCAGGAGCGGCCTTAGATCAACTAATGCCCTAGGCAAAAAGGGCACCACAGCACTCCCACCACATCACCCGCTGCCCCCCATCATGGTCTACCTACACCAAATAAATACTGGAAAAGCACCCCTACTAGAGTGGCACCCTAGGCAACCACCTAGTTGGCCTATGCCTAAGGCAGGCTATGCCTATAGTTGGCAGATTTCCAGTAAGGTCACACCAGTCTATTTGGGTTGCCTGCTGAATTGTCATACAAAGGACAGCAGTGTTGTTGTCACTGTATTTTTAATACAGGGTGTTACACTTTGTGAGTTTGAAAATGGGTGTTTTTAAGGAAGATGTGAGCCTCACCTAAAAAGGCAAGACATGAAGTGGCAGGGAACTAAATAATTAGCGCTAAATGGAAAATGCAAGAATACACATTTTTAGATTTGAAAATAAGAAGATAAGACGTGGATAGTGAAATGTTAAGCAACAGGAACCTTAAATAGTCACGGTAGGTTTGTATAGTTACCTAACTAAACCATTCTTTTATATATATATATATATATATATATATATATATATAAGGTAAATTCTGATGCTTAATGCTTAAAAGTGTTATTGCAAGTTAACAGATAACCACTGATTTGGCCTAGAGATAAGCATAATAAGCCTTGATATTACTTCTAGTACATATGTATGCACTGTGCATAACTAAGTTTCTTAAGCCACAAGATATGCACAGAATATGGAAACAGCCATACAAACCACTGTGCTGCTCATCCCTATAAGAAAACATTATTGAAACAGCATACTTGTTCTTGTAGTTTTTTTTTTTATTTTATTTTAATCTTCCCCCTCCCATTGCACCTTCCAGCCGAGCAATTGCCCTAAGTCCTCCTGTTTACTGTATAACCAGGCAAGAGCTGGTTGTGGTGTGGCTATTATACAAAAAGATATCAAAAGAGTTTTTTTTGCTGTTTTCCTACTATTTTCTCCCACTGTAGATGCCTCCAGACACCAAAGAATTTTGCATGCAATGTCCTTAACGAAAGCATATTGCCCACTTCCACAAGTGAAATAACCCCTTTGCAAGCCCTGCTACTATATCCAAGCAGGTACCTCTGTGTGATCTCTGGTTTATAACAGGCAGTCCAGCGCACCTTGCGACCACATGTGCCCCACTCTGAGAGGGGTGAGGAGGTATCTTGTCATCGCTTGTTTCCCTCCCCTCATCAGCTACTCCAGTGCCTGGACAGCTAATCAAACCCAGGATGTCTAAGTCATTGCCAAGGTAATAAATACATATATACATACAAATATTTCAAGCACAGGCATTAATGCCCTTCTAGCCTGCCAATATACCAGAACAGTTGTTCCCATAATAAGTGTCCCGGCTGTTCTTAAAAATATCTGAACTTGTGCTTGCTTTAGTGTAATTTGGTAGTCTGTTCCATGCATCAGCTGCTCTCTCACAGAATCACTTAGTACACTTCTCATTCCTATAGAGTCTTCTACATAGGTTGTCTCATGATTCTGTATTATTATTTTTTTGATAACCCCAAACATTCCCAGAAGTAGTTGTCTCTAAATGCCTTATATACCTTAATAAGATCTCATATTAAATAAACGTGAGAGACACTGTGCAAGTTCAGATATTTTAGTCTTTCAGAATAACTTAAATTTTTACATCTATGGATGCCCTTGGTATATTTGTTCTGTACTCTTGCCACTTTATTCATGCTTGTTTTCTTATAAGGTTTCTATATTGTTTTTTTTTAAGTAAACAAGAAGCATCTTTATTAACTTATCATGTATGACATAGGACATGTTACATTTTATATAAATCTTAGCGACACAATCTCAGTTGCAAACATTATACATTCCCAACTGTGCTGACACAGTTGTAGCTACAAACATTATACATCACTTTTAACATATCCAGTTATTGTTAGTCAATGATTACATAGCTCATTCAAATCCTGTCCTCTTTTAAACCTCAAGTTTAGGTCTAATGTAATTAACAATGACTTCATCATTTCTGATCTCTTAGACTTTATAAATCTTTTTATACAGCTTATAGTCACTCTGTGCTGTATTAAATATTCACTTTTCAATTTATGTCACCTAAATCTAATATGCTTAGTTATTTTTGATGTATTTATCAGCATATTATTCTCCTGTGCTCAAACGGTCAATTTAGTCAAGTTCTTTTGCAGACATGCCCTATCTGTAACACATGAAATCAGTTTGCATAATTTCAGGTAATCTGCATACAGACTGTAGAAAATCTCAGATAAAAGATATGTATGACAGATACAATCTAAACAAGTAAGGGCCTAGGACAGAGCCCTGTGGGACACCCTGACTGTAACTAAGAATTTAATCTGTGCAGTTGCTGCATGATACCTGCCATGTCCTATTTCTAAGCCATGCAACTATCCATCTTATAAGGAGTTCATTAATACCTAGTTGCTCTAATTTATTAATCAATGTTTTGTGTATGACCCTGTCAAATGCTGAAGTTAAATCTATAGAAATATCACAGCACAATTTTTCATTCATAGCTGTAATTATATTATTATAAAACATCATGTTACAGGTGATATTAGATCTATTTTCATCATATGCATATTGATATATGGTGTCAAGTCCCAGACTTTCCAGTTCTGACAATAACATATCCAATATTACCCTCTGCATTATTTTTCCACAACATGAAATAGACTTAAGGGTCTATATGACTGTAGGTTTATCCTATTCCCCTTTCTCTTAAAGATAGGTTTATATGACCTAGTAAATTATAGATATAATGGTACTGTAAGTTCTTGCTGAACAGTTTTCAGGTCATTATTAATAATTCTGTCTCCTCTATTTGCTTTGTTGGATCCAGTTTACATAGTTCCTTTTCAGTGTAATCTAATTTGATTTTAGTAGGTGAGGTTACCCGGATGTCACTAGGAAAACTTATCACATCCTTTGTGGAGCCAAACTGTTTTGCATAAGATTTTGTAAATATATCTATAATCTTTTGTGTCTGAGAATAAATTTTAGAATGTATACAAAATTTATCAATTTTTATGTCCTTACTCCTTCCACATCTTATGTATCTATAAAATGGTTTCCTATTATGCACAATATCTTTATATAAATTGTGTTCAATTTTTTCTTAATCTTGTCTTACACTATGCTTAATTTGTTTGTCCAGCTTGTTTATTTCAGTTTTCAAAGTTGTAGTTCAACCTTTTTTTTCCATTTCTTATTTTCTTATATTTTTCTCTCTCACATTAACCAGGTATCTTATTCTTATGGAAATATAGACCCTGACATTGTATGCCTAGATCTTGCTGTTAAACAATCTGCTTCTGGTAAATTTAAGTTCACAGCCACTATTATTCTTCCCTCCTGTGTTTCATGCAAGAAATGTTTGAATTCCTCTAAGTCATCAACACTTGACTTTGGTGGTCTACACGCTCCAGCAATTGTTATATGTTCCAGGGTTGTCTTTATTGTCACAATTACACAGCCTATAGCATTGGTGTCATCATTGAACAAGTAATAATCACAAGTCTCATAACTATCTTTAATTCCTATAATAACACCTCCACTTGATTTTTTTGTTAAAATGTCTCTTACAGTAAAAACATTTATATTTTGAAAGAATTGCTTTCCAGTCGTCATTCTTTAACCATGTTTCACAAACAATAACAACTTCAGTCGTGGGAATGTAGCAAATTTTCCAGTTAAAAATATATATATATTATTAATGATCCTAGGATTAACAACCATCAGAGATGCATCGAACATTGTTATCTGTCAACTGTTAAATGTCTGACATGGCAAAATCCTGCCTTGTGTTTGTCAAATATTGCCAAATAACTGCTGCAAAAATTCTATTCCCTGATCTTGACAAATGCACACCATCCTGTTTGAACACTTGTGCCTAAAATTAGGGTTGGATGCTCTACACATTTTTTTTTTAAATAGAAAACTACATTTTTTTTCATGTAGTTATTTACCCAAAAAATCTTTTCAATCATACTGACCTGACTCGCCTTCTGTATGTGATCTGTAATAAATGCATCTTAACACCAGTACAAGCTATACTATCTAAGAGGGCTGTAAGTTCCCTACTAACAGTCAAAGAGTTATTGCTGATGAGATAATTTGTACTAACATTTGTACTGCCATGAATAAAAACAGATCCATACTTCCTTACATTATGACACTCTAAGGCTTGTCTCACATCTCTATTTTTGCTCCTGGCAAGCATAACACTATTCAGTGTTCATTATCTTCTCTGCAAATATAAGTATCAGTTTGTCTAATCATTGAATCTCCAATTACAAGAATGTCTTTTCTGATCAGATCTGAAGAATATTAAATTTCAAATTCAGTAATATCTGCTCTATCAATTGTTACAAAGGAAAGATATTTATCACCATTAGTCTTATTAATCCCACTGTTTTCATTGTGTATTAAATTTGCAAGCATACACTTCTCATCCAACTGGCTTTGTACATCCACAGCTTGAGCCATATCACGGTTTGTCTTTCTCATCTTTTTTCTTAATTTTCTTAACAGTAATGTTCTTCAATCCTTCTGCGTTCAGTTTTGATTTCTTCCTTTTCACTTGCCCCTTTGCCTCTTTTTTCTACCTTCTCTTTTGGAAAAATGCTGCCTTTTTGTGCAGACTGAAGGTTTTCTGATAGAAAAAAATCATCATTCCCTGTAATCTGTGTGTGGCACAACAAAACAGTGTCCTTTTTAGTATATATTCTCAATTCTACAGACACTTATTGTTTTCTTTTTTTTCCTTGTTATCTGTTGTGGACTTCCTTCCTTTCTTTTTTTATTTTCTTATAAACACTCTGAATTTTCAGAATGTTAAATACTTGTATCCAGAGTTACAAAGTTGTCAGGGGCATCATCTTTTTTCAAAAGGGTTGAGTGATCATTATAGACAATTGACACATCCTTTCCTAAATGTCTTCTCTTTGTTCTTTGCCTAACATTATTTACCTCATCAGTCCAGTCATTAATATATGTAACAACAGTTCCCCAAGCCATGCCAATTGCACAAGTGCAATTGTCATTAGTAAGTCTAGATTTGCTACTAATAATAGTAAGCAAATCATCCAACTTTTGACATGAGGAACACAGATCACCAGTGTTATCAAGTGTTACCTTTAAATATACATAGCATTTATTAGTCTGTACAAGATACTTGTGCTTTAGCAAATAATTAATGGCATACTCATTTTAAAGAATCCATATTCAACTGCAATAAATAAAAATTATAAAACAAAAGAATAGTCAAAATCAATTACCACAGAATTCAAAGAGAACTTCTTTGAGAAAATTCACAGACAATATGCAACTAAATATTAAAGTAAGTGCAGCAAAGTTGTTACACTGACCATACAAGTTCTGAAAGTCAGACAAAAGCTGGAATTACTTTATTTCTCATGCACTATCACTCCCAGTCGCACCTCTTTTTAACAGTGAAGATCAGTAAGTCACAAACCAAGACAGGATTGTTTAGATAAGCTCTGGATTGTCCTCTCTGCAGTCTGTCTGACTTTATAGCAGACTAGGCCCCTTGGGATGGCTAGAGATTGTCTAAAACCTATCCCTTTTGTAACAACAAACAGTGAAAATTAAAGGTAAAACAACAAAATAAAAATCAAAGTAAATCTTCTTGTCTACAAGCTGTCCCTTCCTTCCTACAAACAGTGAAAACAGTGGTAAGAAATAAAATATAAATTCAAATAAAACTTCTTTTACCAGGCATCTCCACAGTAAATCACAAAGCAAGACATGATTGTTTAGATAAGCTATGGATTTTATCTCTGTATGCCATAGAGCTAGCTATATTCCTGGAAGGTTTCTTCTTGTGTGCAGAGGGACAAGGCTGATTGTTACCTTAAATGGTATCAGCAATCCAAATTGAGATAAAAAAATCACCAGGAAAAAAAAATTGGCACACAACTTTATTTATTGTGTTCTTCAAGAGTCAGATTTACATTAAATATGCCAGTACCATACTGGATATAGGCAGAGCTGGATCCAGCATTAGGCGACCTAAGTAGTTGCCACGGGCCCATGTTGGTGGGGGGGGGGGTGGCTGTGTTGGCTTGGGGGTTCTCATGTTGGCTTGATAAAAAATAACATTTTTATTAATAAAGTCCAAAGACATAAGTTAAAAACATCTGTAAATCTGGAGGACATTAGTACCACATAGGAGACTTCTATAAGAAAAGAACAGCAAGTCCCAGAGACCTCTAGGAGAATGTTAAGTGTTCTAACATATGGCGTCACATATCAGCAGCCTACAGAGTGGGAGATTTGATGGCCAGCATGGAGCAGAGGATGAACTGCAACAGCAGCATGAGAGATTTGATGGCCAGCATGGACTGAACTGCCACAGCAAGCCTTCCAAAACAGTAAGTGCTGCAGACGGAGGAGTGTGTGGACCAGGAAAGTGCCATGAATGGAGGTATGTGTGTGAAGCAGGAAAGTGCCACGAATGGAGGTGTGTGAGTGTGTGTGTGTGTGTGTGTGTGTGTGTGTGTGTGTGTGTGTGTGTGTGTAATAGGAAAGTGCCATAAATGGAGGTGTGTGTGTGTGTGTGTGTGTGTGTGTGTGTGTGTGTGTGTGTGTGTGTGTGTGGAGCAGGAAGGTGCCATGAACAGAGGTGTGTGTGTGTGTGTGTGTGTGTGTGTGTGTGTGTGTGTGTGTGTGTGTGTGTATGTGTGTGTGTGTGTGGCAACAAAGTGCCGTGAATGGACGTGTGTGTGTGTGTGTGTGTATATGGAGCAGAGAAGTGCCACAAATGGAGGTGTGTGTGTGTGTGTGTGTGTGTGTGTGCGTGCACGCGCACGTTTGGTGCAGACAAGTGCAGCAAATTGAGTGTGTGTGTGTGTGTGTGTGTGTGTGTGTGTGTGTGTGTGTGTGTCTGTGTGTGTGGAGAAGGAAAGTGCCATGAACGGATGTGGAACAGGAAGGTGCTGTGAATGGAGGTGTGTGTTTCTGTGGAGCAGTGAAGTGCCATGAACGGAGGTGGAGCAGGAAGGTGTTGCGAATGGTGGTGTGTGTGTGTGTGTGTGTGTGTGTGTGTGTGTGTGTGTGTGTGTGTGTGTGTGTGTGTGGACGAGCAAAGTGCCACGAACCGAGGTGTGTGTGTGTGTGTGTGTGTGTGTGTGTGTGTGTGTGTGTGTGTGTGTCTGTGTGTATGTGTGTGTGTATGTGTGCGTGTGTGTGTGTGTGTGTGTGTGTGTGTGTGGAGCAGGAAAATGCTATAAATGGAGATGTGTGTGTGTGAGGTAAGTGCTATCTTAATGCATGCTCTAAGTTGTACATGGCAAGAACAGTGTGTAGCTATTTCTATAATTGTGTATAAGTTGATAAAATCCATGCTAATACATATCCTGATCTGTGTGTGTGCGTGTGTGTATGTGTGTGTGTGTTTGTGTGTGTGTGTGTGTGTGTGTGTGTGTGTGTGTGTGTGTGTGTGTGTGTGTGTGTGTGTGTGTGTGTGTGTGTGTGTGTGTGTGTGTGTGTGTGTGTGTGTGTGTCTGTGTGATAAGTATCCTATTAATGCAAACAGAGGGGCTGTTATTCTCTTACTACCGTAGGACTATGTGGTGTTGTGAATTGTAGATTAGATGTCATACACTTTAATATCCTACACTGCCTTTTGTTACCTTTCGATAAGCCAGTTTACATTGTCATTGGATCAAGTAAGTAGGATTCTAGACAGTCCCACTTAATCTGTTAAATTAGTCCCTTTCACTACTAAACTGGTTTTGTGTGTGTGTGTTTTTGTGTTTGTGTTTGTGGGTAATGCCCCAGATCAGGATGGTAGGCTGGTGAATTTATTCAGGCTCAAACCCTGTACTTTGAGTATGGAAAAGAGCCCAAATCCTGTACAGTAACTAAAGAGATGCATTTTCATGGACTGTTGAGTTGGACTACATTTTTGTTTCTCTGAATTTTCAAGGAATGTTGAGTTTCTGTGCATTTTCAAAATGTTGAATTTCAAAGGAACGGAAGTTGACTGATGCTCATGCTAAGTCTGTTTTCAATGTGTAACTGTTTTGTTTAGCAAATGGCCATCAACAGTATTAGTAGCACAAAATGTAGTGTATTTGCCTTTGGTTTAAAAGGCTGTGGGTTCTATGCCCACACCATGTAGATGTTACACTGATATTGCTGTGCCCTTTAATTGAGGTGGGGGTGCTGCACTCCTGTTTCCTTTGGATGAGATGTGGAAAATCTATGAAACTTTTGCAGTACTACCAGCTTAACATTTTTTTTAAATATAACATGGACGATTTATTTTTCAAAGGCAGCAGGCATTGCATTTGTACATGAAACGCTGAAATGTAATGTTGTTTGACAGCAGCAAATTGTTAGTTACAGATCCCTTTAATGTGGAATTATTCAAAGGAGTTTTACTTCTGCAGAGATTGTGTATATTGACAGATATTGGTGGATTGTAATGACAGAAGTTTGCTTACTGGAAAAATGTTCAAACCTACAAATTTAAAACACAGTCTAACAAGTGGTGTTGTATTATACAGGGAATATAATTTGAATGGAAATCAAAATCTAAACCAACTATACTGGAAGTAATGAATATAGAAACAGAGATAAAACAACTGGAAATGAGATCTTTAGAAAGGAGTAGGAGCAAATTGCACAGGAAAAAAATTGGAAGTTTTAGTGGACTTTTGTGGTTGAAATATTCTGTAATGGGTAGTTTTGTCATTATTGGTTCATACGTTTTGGTTCATTGCTTACTGGAAAAATATTCAGACCTACAAATTTAAAATACACTCTAACAAGTGGTGCTGTGTTATACAAAGGATATAATTTAATACAATTAGGACGACTCACCAAAGAACACATGCATGAATGCATGGAATTAAAAATATGTGCAAGGGGCCTATGGTTTGAAGATGGTCCATAGGTAAACTTTATCTGCCACTAGCCAGATGCATTTTCTATGAATGTGATTTTCAATGCTGCTTCAATGAATGTGGCTTTCAAGGACAGAGAAGCTTACTGTGCAAGCTTAGTC
This sequence comes from Protopterus annectens, assembly GCF_019279795.1. Taxonomy (NCBI): domain Eukaryota; kingdom Metazoa; phylum Chordata; order Ceratodontiformes; family Protopteridae; genus Protopterus; species Protopterus annectens. Next base: position 971,131,842 of record NC_056746.1, read on the forward strand.
TGTTTTTATTGTGAGACCACGTTGTTTTATTTTCTTTAGCAATTCTAGATACCACCAAAGCCAACAACTTAGCTGGGAATTTTCTCTTTTCTAACTATATACCCCGGGAATCATCTCTGTATCACAGCTGGACAGAGGCACAGCAAACTAATGGGTATAGTATTCTCATCCTAAGGGGTGGTGAAAGCCACACACACTCTGGCTAGGCTTTTAAATGCCCTAGGTCAGATAGCCTAGTATGAACCTATGAACCTATGAAATATGGAATAAGCTGCCATCCCAAGTAACTTCAAACAGCTCCATCTCACAATTTAAAATGCTCCTTAGGTCACACAACACATACCTAGCTATGTTCTTGCAACTCTCCATGATAGGCCTCCCTAAGTCTCCTTGCAAATTATTGTCCTTGAAAATAGTCTTCAGTATTATTTAACTGTATTCTACTCATTATGAATTATAATGTGAATAATTTTTATAAAGAATTGTTTTTTCCACCATTATGTATCTGTTACTTGCTATCAAATGCATTATGTATCTGTTACTTGCTATCAATCAGTGGCGTAGCTAGAGTTTGTGCTGCCTGGGGCTGTCTTTAAGTTTTCTACCCTTCCCTCCCTCACAAAATCATGGTCAAATGGTGTTCCCCATACACAGCCCTACCCCCTACAGGCATTCCAGTGTCCCATTACTTGGCTATTTCTCTCCATTTACCATAAACACTGCAATGTGCATACTGCTTTATGCTTTACTTCTACAATGATTATTTGGATTTCATTTAAAACTTTTATTTAAAATTTTATAACACAAACACTGATAGACATCTGCTAAACAAAACAATACAGTCTCACAATGAAAACAGACTTAGCATTAAAACTTATTTATCCTTGAAACTCACATTCATTGAAATAGCACTGAAACCCACATTCAAAGAAAACGCATCTGGCCAGTGGAGAATAAAGTTTACCTTTGGGCTATTTTCAAATCATAAGCCCTTGCACACATACATGTGTTCTTTGATTCACTGTCCTGATTGTATTAAATTATATTCCTTGTATAATACAGCACACTTGTTAGAGCATGTTTTAAGTTTATTGTTTTCAACATTTTCCAGTAAACAATGAAACAAAATGTATGAACCAATAATGACAAAACTGCCCAGTTCAATTAAACTCTACTCAAACTTCTGTCATTACAATCCACCAATATCAGTAAATATGCACAAGATCTGCAGAAGTAAAAGTCATCTAAATAATTTCACATTAAAGAGATCTGTAACTAAAGGAGGGGCTGCTAACGAACAACTTTATATTTCATTGTTTCATCTACAAATAAAATGTCTGTTGCCCTTGAAGAATAACTTGTCTATGTTACATTAAAAAATGATAAGCTAGTAATATTGCAATAGGGAATGGATGGCAAACTTATAACAAGTTCATAGTTACTAGATATCTCCTCCAAAGGAGGACATTCACAGGACTGCAGCATCCATTCCCTTTAAAGTACAACACAGTGCAGTATCAGCAATCCATCTACATATCGTGGGTGTGGAATCCACAGCATTCTGCATCAAAAACAAGTATACTACCTGTTGTGCTACTAACATGCAAACACATTTAGCATAAGCAGCACTAAATTTCTGCAACTCTCAGCTCCTTGTAAAATCCACTTGACACTCAACTAAATCTCTCAACTTTGCAGCACAAGAATCTGGAAAAAGCCAAAAATTATTGGGGGGAGACCCAAAGCCAGGAACACATTTTAAAATTTCTTGTATAATCTTAGAAGGTTGCTCGAATAAAGTGTTTTCTGTTACCATACATTTCCTGAAAGATAGGAAGACTAAAAATTAAATGGCTATCATAATTTAGTGAATTAATTTCTCACTGATTTTCCAGAAAACCACAAATTTTAAGAGGAATATAGCAAAAGTATGAGCCAAACATTGCAGACATTCTGTATAAATCTGGACAGCTGAGAGCTAGAATCACAAGTGGTGGTATGGGAGAACAATTCAGGCTCTTGTTTCTTGTACCTAAGGTACAGAGTTTGAGCCTGAGTAACACTAACCACCAGGTACACACATGTACACTGCTATGGGACCATTCTTAAAGAAGAATGCCCTTAAACAGTTCATTCTAATTAAAGAATTAAAGTTGACAGTCCCAAAAGTGCTGGCTGGGGTGGACCGCCCCTTTAGCTACACCACTGCTATTAATACAATAATGCCTAAATGTTTGTTTGTTTGTTAACTTCTGTTATGTCTGTAATTGATACTTCTGCATCTTCTTTACATGTTTGTTAAACTCTAATTTGCTGTAACTGGAACTTTTCTCCCCAGGCCTCCTCTGAAAAAGAACCTGTGTCCAGTCAGACTTTCCCGGTAAACAAATGCAAAATAAATAATAAATAAATTAGCAAATGGCTATCAATCTTTGTGCTATAAAATATGAAATAAAAGTTTTAAATATCTCTAATCAGTGTAGAAGTAAAGAAGAAAATAGTATAAACACTGACAGGCTTGAACAGTGTTTATGGAAACTGAGGAGAAATCGCCAAGTAATGGGACACTGGAATGGCTGCCCGGGTGCTGCCTGGGAAGGGGAGGCCCTGATCCATTTCCCTGCCTAGGGCCCCATTTGACTATGATCCATCTCTGGATATAGGTTTAAACATGTAGTCTGTTTGCATGTACATGAAAATAGTACTATGACTGCACCCACCTAAGCCTATGAAATGTAATCCTTCCCAAGTCTCAAGTCCATGTATTGTTAAACATTTACTTGTGGTAATCTAGTGTTCTCTACCCTGTTCTGGTTGCAGTCACTTTAAAACTATTCACAATGGTTTACCTATATAGCCACTATCCCTTTCTCTACCCCCATTATTCAGGAATATTGTTAGTAGACCATTGGTCCCTTTAAATATTGATTTTCAACTCTCCATCAATCTAAAAGTGTCACTGATAGTGCAATGCAGTGGTTCTCATAGGAACAAACCCAATGAAGTGTGGTTGTGCAGTTTACTAATGCAGAGCCTACATTTAGCATGGCTTTCTTTTGAAACTGGGAATAATGTGTGCATTGGTACTTTAATGTATGCTTTTGTAAGTGCACTTACATGTCAAACTGACACAGAATAAATGGGCAATACAAGGGACAGAGGAAGGACGACAAGGAGACATGGTGGTGGAATGAGGAAGTACAGAAGAGTATACAGGCAAAGAGGTTGGCAAAGAAGAAGTGGGATTGTCAGAGAGATGAAGAAAGTAGACAGGAGTAGAAGGAGATGAGGTGCATGGCAAAGAGAGAGGTGGCGAAGGCTAAGGATAAGGCATATGAAGAGTTGTATGAAAGGTTGGACACTAAGGAGGGAGAAAAAGACCTGTACCGATTGGCTAGACAGATGGACCAAGCTAGGAAAGATGTGCAGCAGGTAAAGCTGATAAAGGATAATGAGGAAAACATACTCACAAGTGAGGAGAGTGTGTTGAGGAGATGGAAAGACTACTTTGAGGGGTTGATGAATGAAGAGAATGAGAGGGAGAGAATTTGGATGATGTAGGGATAGTGAATCATGAAGTACAATGGATTAGCAAGGAGGAAGTAAGAATAGCTATGAAGCGAATAAAGAATGGAAAGGCTGTTGGTCCAGATGACATACCTGTGGAAGCATGGAGGTGTTTAGGTGAAATGGCAGTGGAGTTTTTAACCAGATTGTTTAATGAAATCTTAGAAAGTGAGAGGATGCCTAAGGAATGGAGAAAAAGTGTTTTATTGGCCATTTTGGGTCAATTCCAAAACTCCTTCATCTTCCTCTCTTAAAACCCTCTTTTGCATGGTTTTGCACATTTTTGTGCATAGCGCAACAGTGGGCAGCGCCGCCTAAGTGGGTTTAAACTATTCCTGGCTCCACAAAGTCTGCTCTTCACTTTTTCCCTTAGAACTGCTCTATCTCTCAATTTAAACACCATATTCTCATTCTAAGGCCCTTCACTGGTCCAATTAAGTAATCCTACAAGTTAGCACTATTAAACCATAAGCACTACTTACTCTTATACTCTCTACGATTACCCTGTCCTCTATTGGTCCGTCTTAAATTCAGTTTCCCTATATTACTCTAGCATGTCCAAAGGTCAGTCAATGGTTTCCTCTCCAGTCCAGCTGGTGAATCTGGGAATTTTGAGGCAATGTTACAACTGTCTCATGTACACGGACAACCCTCTCCTCCTCCAAACAGGTTCAAATATATGTGAGAGATGCAACTATTTAGCCAAACTGGAGGCTGAGCTATCTCATCTCAAAACTGGTGTAACCAGTCAGGAGGAGAAGGTAACCTCACACAACACAATTCCAGTATCACATAGTCCCACCACATCAGCGAACCAAACACATAAATACACAAAAACATACTCGGAGGCTCTAAATAAAAATCTCCCTAAGCAACAGAGACCTCCAAAGCAGACATCCAAGCAAACGCTACCTCAAAACAAAACACACACAACACATAACCCACAAAGTCAGTGTGCCAAGCAGCCACAGCCCTTAAGGCTGAATAACACACCTGATACTCTTGTAATAGGTGACTCTATTGTCAGACACACTGACGTCCCGCTCACCAGGCTGAACAAAGAGAAGGTCACGGTGAGCTGCCTGTCGGGTGCTAGGATCCGCCACATAACGCAAGCACTCAGGTCACTCCAAAGCAAATACTAATATGACTCAGTCATTGTACATGCTGGTGTGAATGACCTGAGACGTACCTCCCTGGACTACATGAAAAGAGACATAAGAAGCTCTCTGATCATGTAGCCCAGGCTGGTATGACCCTGACCTTGAGCAGCATCTTACCCTCACCTAGAATGATGCCACAGTACAAAGACAAAATGATCGATTTTAACAATTGGCTAAAATTTTGGTGGCATTCAAAGGGGATCCAGTGTCTGTCAGCCTGGGATGACATGCTCGACAAGCCACGTTGCTTCGCTAGGGACGGCTTGCACCTGTCACCACTGGGCTTTTGGATATTGGCAAAGGCTCTTGCCACCCCCATAGTGCCTTTTTTAGGCAAGGCTCAAAAGTCAAACCCACCCCCATAGACCGCACAAGGAACAAGAAACTAAGGGTAATGCTGCTAAACGCCAGAAGTCTTAACCTCAAGATGCACGCACTTGAAGCTCTCCTCAGTATGGAGAACATCGATATCTGTGCAGTGACAGAAACCTGGTTCAAGGCTCCAGAGAGCACCCCAGCACTACCAGGCTATACCTCATATCATGCTTTTCGGCCCCAAAACCTGGACCGAACCACAAAAGGAGGGGGAGTTTCCATATTTATCAAGGATTTCCACACCTCCAGGTTAGTGGCATTGCACGAAGTATCGGAGACCATCCATGTGCAACTAACAGTGGGCAAGACTGCTTTTCAGTTTATAGCATCCTACAGACCACCCTCTCAAAGTCAGGAATCCCACTCGGCTTTCCTGTAAACATTGGAGAACATGAAGAACTCTCCGAACACCATTATATTGGGCGACTTCAACTACCCAAACATTGACTGGGAGTACTACTCAAGCCCCAGCACCTTAGCCCAAAGGTTCCTGGAAATTATAAACTCAAATGCTACGGAACAACTAGTCACCACTCCCACAAGAGGGGACAACATACTAGACATGATCATTACCAACATGGGGACTCTATGCTCCACACCAGAAGTATATCCCTCATTGGTAAGATCAGACCATAAATTAATTTCACTGGATGTCCACATCCCGACTGCACCCCCAGCCCAGAAAACCACAGTGAAAAACTTCTCAAAAGCAAACTTCTCACTTCTCAAAACCGAAGTGGAATCCTTCAAGGCCCCAGGGCCAGTGGAAACTACGGCCCAAACTGCAGAATCCTATACAAACGCATTCTATGGACATCTCCAGGAATGCATGGATCATGCTATCCCAAACAAAACTAAGACCCAATCATCCAAAGGCAGGCGTCCAGTCTGGTGGACCCCTGCCATAAATAAACTGTACAACAGAAGGCGGAAGCTACTACATGATAGAGCAAAATCCCTAATAGGGAAGGCATCTCTGATCAGTACTAGCAAAAAATTACGATCCCTCGTAAAATCCTCCAAGGCCAGCTTTGAGAGAAAAATTGCACAGGACACCAAAGACAGTCATAAGGCTTTTTTCAGTTATGTTAGAAACCTGGGATGCAACTCCCAGACTTGTTCTGAGTTGATTCTAAATGACAAAAAATACACTGAACCCACAGACATCACCAATATCCTGGCAGACAGGTTCAGTGCAAACTTCTCCACCCCCTCCCCCCCAAAAGAGCAAGTATCTATCCCGGCAGAGGGCTGCCTCCCAAACATCTCAGATGCTCAGGTGAAGGCTGTCTTCTCCAAAGCAAAAAACACTGCTTCCATGGGACCAGATGGCATCCCAGGTTGCATCCTACATGAACTCCAAGAGGAACTAATCCCTCAAATAAAACAGCTATACAATCTCAGCCTCACTACAGGATATGTGCCCACAGAATGGCGTACAGCAACAGTGGTCCCACTCCACAAAGGTGGAGTCTCTACGGACCCTGGAAACTATCGCCCCATAAGCTAGACTAGCTTAGTCTGCAAGGCTTTGGAGAGGATCATCATGGAGCTCATAAACAAAGACATTGGGGACCTACAGACACTAGATCCTACCCAGTTCGGCTTTGTCAAGGGCAGATCCTACCTTTTGAACCTGGTTGACTTCTTTGAAACAGTCACCAAAGCCATAGATGAAGGGAAGGTAGTCCACACAGCCTATCTGGACCTTGCAAAGGCATTTGACACAATACCCCACTCGGGCATCATAGATAAGCTATCCAGCTTAAATATAAACCCATATGTCACAAGATGGGTCGCAAACTGGCTCAAAGACAGAAACCACGGAGTGAGAGCTGCTGGAGCCATGTCAGACTCAAAAATGGTCACAAGTGGTGTCCCACATGGTTCTGTCCTGGGACCACTCTTGTTCGGTATATACTTTTCCGAGGTACAGGCAAACGTGGGAGGACTATGGCTCACCAAGTTCGCAGACGACTGCAAACTGGGCGCCATAATCAACTCTCCAGCTGACACAAACATCCTTCAAAAAGGTCTCACAGAGACAGATAACTGGTGCCAGCACCATGGTTTAAAGCTAAATGCCAAAAAATGTATAGTCATACCCTTTGGCAAAAACAATGTGCCCACAAACTACCACATAGGCGGAAACCCATTAAGTACAGAGAAAGTTATTAGGGACCTGTGGACCCAAGTTGATAGCAATGTCTCCTTTGAAAACCACATTGCCAAAGTGGTTAGAAAGACCTTCTACATAGCCCACCTCATCACGAAGGGCTTCACATCTAGATCAAGAGAGATAATCGTGCCCCTTTATTCATCCCTCATCAGGCCCATCATAGAATACAATGCCCCTTTTGGGATGTACCTTACCCGACACCTGCAGCAATTAGAAAGACCCCAAAAGTATCTCACCAAGAGGATCAAGGGTCTCAAACAGATGCCATATGCTGCTCGGTTAAAAAAACTCCAGCTCTACTCAGTTGCATACCGCCTACTTCGAGGCGATCTATGCCTGACATACAAAGCTATGTCAAATCCAGAATTAATGGACATGCTCCACCTCAGTAAATCTAAATCCCTTAGAGCCACACGCTCGAGGGACTTGAACCTCAGCATAGAAATAAATAGAACTTGCTGGTGGGACAGGTTCATAACCCAGAGGCTCCCTTCGCTCTGGAATAGAATTCCAGTTCATGTGAGGCAGAGCACCTCACTGAATCTCTTCAAGAAGAATCTCAATAGGTGGATGGGGGATCGTAGGTTTGTCCCAGGGATTACTCCCGTGTCACTATTAGACAGAGGCACAGTAAACTAAACCTTAAAAAGGGCACAGTATACTCAAATCAAGGGGTGGCGTAAGCCATACAGAATCGGGCTAGGCTTATAATTGCCCCAGGGCAGATAGCCTAGTATGAACCTATGAACCTAGTACTGATTTTTAAGAATAAGGGTGATGTGCAGAGCTGTAGTAACTACAGTGGGATTAAAATCAGTCACAGCATGAAGTTATGGGAAAGAGTAGTGGAAGGTAGGTTAAGAAGGGACGTGATGATTAGTGAACAGCAGTATGGTTTCATGCTGGGAAAGAGCACTACAGATGCGATGTTTGCTCCGAGAGTGTTGATGGAGAAGTACAGAGAATGTCAGAAGGAGTTGCATTGTGTTTTTTGTAGACTTAGAGAAAGCATATGACAGGGTGCCTAGAGAGGAGTTGTGGTATTGTATGAGGAAGTCAGGAGTGTCAGAGAAGTATGTAAGAGTGGTACAGGATATATACGAGGGTAGTGTGACAGCGGTGAGGTCTGCAGTGGGAGTGATGGATGCATTTAATGTGGAGGTGGGGTTACATCAAGGATCAGCTCTGAGCCCTTTCTTATTTGCAATGGTGATGGACAGGTTGACAGACGAGATCAGACAGGAATCCCCTTGGACTATGATGTTTGCAGATGACATTGTGATCTGTAGTGAGAGTAGGGAACAGGTGGAGGAGACCCTGGAGAGATGGAGATATGCTCTAGAGAGAAGAGGAATGAAGGTCAGCAGGACTAAGACAGAATATATGTGTGTGAATGAGAGGGAGGATAGAGGAATGGTGAGGATGCAAGGAGTAGAGGTGGCGAAGGTGGATGAGTTTAAATACTTGGGGTCAATAGTTCAGAGTAACTGTGAGTGTGGAAGAGAGGTGAAGAAGAGAGTACATGCAGGATGGAGTGGGTGGAGAAGAGTGTCAGGAGTAATTTGTGATAGACAAGTACCTGTAAGAGTGAAAGGGAAGGTCTACAAGAGGGTAGTGAGACCAGCTATGTTATATGGGTTGGAGACAGTAGCACTGACAAAAAAGCAGGAGTTTGAGCTGGATGTAGCAGAGTTAAAGATGTTAAGATTTGCACTGGGTGTGATGAGGGTGGACAGGGTTAGGAATAAGTATATTAGAGGGTCAGCCCAGGTTGGAAGGTTTGGAGACAAAGCCAGAGAGGCAAGATTACATTGGTTTGGACATGTGCTGAAGAGGGATGCTGAGTATATTGGGAAAAAGATGCTAAGGATGAAACTACCAGGTAACAGGAAAAGAGGAAGGCCTAAGATAAGGTTTATGGATGTGGTGAGAGAGGATATGCAGGTGGTTGGTGTGACAGAGCAAGATGCAGAGGACAGAAAGAAATGGAAACAGGTGATCCGCTGTGGCGACCCCTAACGGGAACAGCTGAAAGAAGATGATGATGATGACAAGGCATTGTTCTCTTTGTGCAATTTGAGTACTGATGCTTGAAAACAAAGAGAGAAGAAGCACGTTATGCTGACATGATCAGAGACTATTTTCCTGACCGCTTTACTATATACAATCTGCATGGGAAGGACTTGAAGGTTTTATCAAGTTGGCACATCTTGATTGCATGTACCTGGTTATGTGAAATTACATGCAAAATCCACTATGGACTTTCCCTTTTTCATAAGAATTTATAACATTTGAGTTTTTAATAGAACCTAGAACAGAAGCTGGCATTAAAAAAGGAATGATTAGTAGAGCATATAAAATATTGCATGATAACTGTAAGAATCAATCAGAGGCAGTTAGAAAAGATTGGGAAGAGATACTGGATAAACAATTCACAAAAAACAATGGGAGGATGTATGTACGTCTCCCAAATATGCAACAAAATCTAGAAGATTTAGATTTTTGAGTGGAAATGTTTACATAGATATTTTTATACCCAAAGTAGACTCCAGAGAATTTTTCCTCAGACAGACAGCAAATGTTGAAGGTGTGAGTGGGGAAGAAAGAGATAATTGGGAACATATTTTTCTGGGAGTGCGATGAGTTGGCGGACTTTAAAGATTCCTTGCTGTTTCATTGTTGGAGATGCTAGGTGGGCAGACTGGTCTGACAAGGGAGATGATTTTTCTGAGCTATGATATGGAATCAGAATTGTCTAGACATGGTAAGGCCTTGCTGTGTATAATAATGGTGACTGCCAAAAAAGCAATTACTAGAAAATAGAAATCAGAATCTAAACCAACTATACTAGAAGCAGTGAATACAGTAACAGCGATAAAACAACAGGAACTGAGATCTTTAGAAAGGGGTAGGAGCAAACTACATAGGAAAAAAATGTGAATTATGGGAACGATACATACAAGGGAGGAATGAGGTTTAAAAGGAGGCAGGACTTGAATGTGCTATGTAATGTTTGAGTGAGAAAAATTGGGCAGATTATACATGATGTATAATGGTTACAGCTGGGACTATGTCAGTATGGTTTGTGATGTAAAATGCTTGCAACTAGGATTGTGTCAGTGTGTTTTGTTTTCATTTATATAAATGTATGATTGCCTCAGTAATAAGTGATGGTTTAATAAAGATGTTTCTTGTTTAAAAAGGCAGGAATTGAATAATTTATGTAATATTGCTTAGGTTATATGATTATATAGCAATATATGTTAAGTATAATGTTTGTATATTAATATAGTTTGATTACTTTTATATGAATGTAAATTTGCCTATGTTACAAGTGATAATTCAATAAAGGTGTTTGAAAAAAAAAGAATTTATAACATTTTGTAATCTATACAGTAGGCTATTATGCTTCTAGAGAGATACTCACAATGTAGTCTGCCAGCCTGCATACTGTTGTAGTTACTCTACTGCCAAATATTTGTGAAATAAAAAGTATTACTGCTGACATAGTTCTTACAATTTAATGAGGTATATTATTATTTTCCGAGCTAACAAATGCATGATGATATTGATATTACATTGAATGTGACTCTCTGTAAATGCATTTACTGTTATGGATAAGGGGATAAGGCCTGAGTAAGGACTAAGTGCAGTGCCAGTGGTAGTTCTGTTTCATTTTTATCATTTGTTTATCACTCTTCAGCAATATGCTGCCTTCTACACCAAATTTTACAAATTTTGGTAATTAATGCATTGCTTCCTCTCTATATACATATATATATATATATATATATATATATATGTATATATATATATATATATATATATATATGCATGTGTGTGCATATGTCTGTGTATGAATATATACATAGATATATACATATACAGTATATATATATATATATATATATATATATATATATATATATATATAATATATATGTGTGTGTGTTTATATGTATATATAGATTCCGCGGTGGTGCTGCAGTAGTGTTGTTGCCTCACAGCAAGAGGTTCTCCCATTCGATTCTCGGCTTGGGTTGGGAGTGCCTTCTGTATGGAGTCTGCATGTCCTCCCCACGGTTGAGTGGGTGTTCGAAAGACATGCGTTGAATGGGCATGCCTTCGTTGAAGGTTGGGCATCGGGCTGGCAACTCGACATCATAAAAACTAACTGCCAATCATTAGCGGACCGGAGTTCCACTGTGTCGACCCCTAACCGGGAAAAGCTGAAAGACAAACAACAACATATATATGTATATATGCTCCTTTTACATCCCTCAGCACTACATATGCATATATATATGTATATATGCGTTCCCTTCAAATTGTTGAACAGCCATAATGCCGAACTGCATATGGCCGAGACAAAAACATAATTTCTTCGCAACATTGAACTGTTTGCATGGAGATCACCATAGGGAAAAATTCCCATTCACTTCAATGTAAGTGCGATCTTGGAGTTGGTATATTTAAGCAACAGGGAGTGTGGGTAGTGCAGGTGGTGTATGTATATATTAGCGTAACATGTCTCATCACAAAAATAAAGAGCTCTCATCCCATCCCTCAACACTATATAGACATGTGTGTGTGTGTGTGTGAGTGTGTGTGTGTGTGTGTGTGTGTGTGTGTGTGTGTGTGTGTGTGTGTGTGTGTGTGTGTGTACACATACATATATATATATATATATATATATATATATATATATATATATATATATATATATACATATGTATGAGTCTACTACCGGAGATCGAAATTACACCATTTCTAAATCCGGTAGTAGATGCCCACTAACGCAAAAGTGCACTTCACCAAAAGTGCACTTTTACGAACGCCACTAGAATGAATAGGCAATGTCCTCCACTGTGGTGTGGTAGTCACAGACCTTAGGATTATGGCTTGGGTTAAGGATAGTGGATAGCCCTACTAGGTATCCACTCTCCTTAACCCAAGCAATAAACCTAAGGTCCGTGACTACAGCACCACAATGGAGGACATAGGTCCATGACTACTGCACCGTGGAGGACATACAATTTCCTCCACTGTGGTGTGGTAGTCATGGACCTTAGGGTTAGGGCTTGGGTTAAAGATAGTGGATAGCCCTACTATCTATCCACTAGCCTTAACCCAAGCCCTAACCCTAAGTTCCGTAACTGTTTGCTCAAGTGCACTTTCACGTAACCGTGGGTCTACTGTTTATTTTTGAAAAAGTGAGTTTTCGCTTATATACAGTAGACCCATATATTTATATATATATATATATATATATATATATATATATATATATAATTATTATTAGAATAACATGGCAAATCTTACCAAATAAAGTGTCCAAAAGAATGTAAATATTATAAGTAGTGTTGTGTTCAAAGTGTAGATAGGGTGAGGAGACGGGGGCAGCCCCCCCCGGATATAAGGTATTATGTGGCACAATTGGCAATCATGCAGTTGTGGCAGAAA